>NW_028319079.1:652500-952500 GCF_062004578.1 Staurois parvus
GTCCGGAGGACACAGCGAGCACCAGATCGCAGTGCTGCGTGCTCCCTAGCTAGAAATGGCGGCGGCAACCCGCCCCTGGAGTGCCACCGTCCGGCCGTTTAAAAACAGCAGGCGGATGGCAAGTAGTTAAGTAAAATGAATATCTCCTAAACGTGCACAGGCGGTGATGTCAGCGGCACATGCGTGCTGTTCCTTCAGAGCTGTGCGCCGTGGCTGAGACTCCCGCGTGCATGCGTGGAAAAAAGGTGACAGAGGAGGGAACTCCTGCACACAGTCTGTGATTGACAGCTTCAGCTCTGTTCCTGTGAATAGGCTGATAAAGCTGAGAAACGTATTTTGTTTTCTCTGAAACATTGCATTCTGACTGGCTGTGCATATTCAGCTTTCATGGGAATGTTCGTCTAGATCGTGTACAAAAGAAAAAACTGTTATGCAGATTATGTTACAGCTGTGTTCAAGTAAGAAATCTACTGCTGAATTCCACCCATTCATGAAAACCGTCCTACGCTTACCGGCAATGCCATGGCAACAGAGGTTGCTATACGGACTTCGAGGCTTCGCTGTCACCCGGTTTTAAGAATACTGATCTCTTCTGTCTGTAATTTTCTCAAACAAAACAACATTTTAGTAATTTAGTTTGACAGGAGAGGCTTCGATTTTTCACAGAGGTGTATTTTTATATTTGAGAATATGGTGCGTTTTGGACAAGGCCAACTTGACAAGGACAGTTAAACAAATTATAAATAAATTGTGTCCCAGCATACCCCTGTATACCACCCTTCATTCTAGCATTGGCTTAAAGTGGTTGTAAACCTCAGACATGAAATATAAACAAAGGCTATCCCTCTATAGTGTGCACTTGTCTCAGTCCAGTAAGTGTCATTTTATCTGTCCTGGGGGAGAAAGGTGACTGAGGCCACTGATGACGTCGTTATATGATGACACGCATAGGGCGGAGCTATGAGACATGTGACATAATTGTGCTAGGATACCAGGACCGCGGCCATCTTGTTGGTGATTTGTTTGGATTATATGAGATGCATGTTTATGTTACCATTATATTTATTCAATATGTGAGTTCATATATGCGTTTTTTTAATAAATGTTTGGGTTTTTACATACTGCTCCATGAGGCTTTTATGCTTGCCTTCTATGTGAGCAATAAGTGCTGTTTGACCACTCCGTATGATGAGGGTCAATGTCCTCTGGTAAGAAGCTCTGTCTTCTCTAGTCCTCCCCTTCTACCACTGTCCCCAAGCCATCTGCCGATAGTACAGAGTTCTAGGAGTCACTCTGCACATGCTCAGTTTAGTGTGTATGGCTAGAACTTTTTTTTTTTCTTTGGGAGGATGCATGTGATCAGCACAAGACCAATCCGCACTGTCCAGACATAGGGTCAGGGATTATGCAGCCTCATAGGACAGTCAATAAAGAATGAAAACTCCTCCTACAAGCTTTAACCCGTTTCCAGCTGGACACCGATAGAATCCACAAGACTGCTATATACTGATATATATTTACTAAAATAATCACATTTCCATGTTCCGTGTACTGTGGGAGACTAGATATAGTGAATGCAGGGTCTGGGGAGACCAGATATAGTGAATGCAGGGTCCGAGGAGACCGGATATAGTGAATGCAGGGTCCGGGGAGACCAGATATAGTGAATGCGGGGTCCGGGGAGACCAAATATAGTGAATGCAGGGTCCAGGGAGACCGGATATAGTGAATGCAGGGTCCGGGGAGACCAGATATAGTGAATGCAGGGTCTGGGGAGACCAGATATAGTGAATGCAGGGTCCTGGGAGAGCGGATATAGTGAATACAGGGTCCGGGGAGACCAGATATAGTGAATGCTGGGTCCGGGGAGACCAGATATAGTGAATGCAGGGTCTATGGAGACCAGATATAGTGAATGCAGGGTCCGGGGAGACCAGATATAGTGAATGCAGGGTCCGGGGAGACCAGATATAGTGAATGCTGGGTCCGGGGAGACCAGATATAGTGAATGCAGGGTCTATGGAGACCAGATATAGTGAATGCAGGGTCTGGGGAGACCAGATATAGTGAATGCAGGGTCCGGGGAGACCAGATATAGTGAATGCAGGGCCCTGGGAGAGCGGATATAGTGAATGCTGGGTCCGGGGAGACCAGATATAGTGAATGCAGGGTCTGGGGAGACCAGATATAGTGAATGCAGGGCCCTGGGAGAGCGGATATAGTGAATGCTGGGTCCGGGGAGACCAGATATAGCGAATGCAGGGTCTGGGGAGACCAGATATAGTGAATGCAGGGTCCGGGGAGACCAGATATAGTGAATGCAGGGTCGGGGGAGACCAGATATAGTTAATGCAGGGTCCAGGGAGACCAGATATAGTGAATGCAGAGCCCTGGGAGAGCGGATATAGTGAATGCAGGGTCCTGGGTTTAGTAACACTTTAAAATGAACTTTTTACTCTTAGCCTGAGTGCTAAAACTTAGAGTAAGATTTAAAGAGAAACTTTCACTGGGAATAGTGAGGCGCGATGGAGGGTTTTCAGTACAGAACTTTCTTGGTAAAAATGTTCCTACAAGCTCCCTCCCTAACCAAGTACTTGTTATATAGTCAAAACCCTAGGCATCTGGTAGTCTCCACTGATGTGGAGTAATATAGTTTAGACAGAATGCTTGATGCAGGGAGATCCTTGCACTGCAGCTCTGCAGGTACAGCTTCCCCTCCGGCAAGGAGTACCGTGAGCAGCACAGTAGTCACGTCACTTAATCTGTTGAGGCTGCTCAAATTTTGCCCAGTATATAACCATCTAAGGCACTACTGCCTCTGACTGCTAGTTTCTGATGAACCATTCGAAATATGTTCATTGGATGGCCCTGCCACCACGCTTGATTCAACAGGGAGTGTCTTTACAAAGGCTTCCTTCACCAGCGCACCGATACTCACCTTGGCAGTGCTACCCTGTGGCTCCTTCCTCCACCAAAGGCAGCACTAAAATCCCCAGTGTTGTCAGGTATCTGACGCTACAGGGAGCAGTGATGTCACTCGCAATTGGCTGCTATACCTGAGCTTTATCCCAAAGGAGGAGATCACATTCAGCCCCATACACAGAATCATTAGCAATTGTTGCCGGCTTTGATGGAGGAAGGAACGTCAAGGGAGCACTTGCAAGGTGAGTATTAGTTCATCAGGGGCTCCCCTTTATGAATACATTCTCTTTGTCCTGAATAGGCTAGGTGACAGAGTCTCCTAAACCACAGAAGGTCGAACCCAAAATTTAACCCGGCCCTTAACACTAAATAACTCCTGAACTCCTACTTAACCCTTTTGGGTCAAAAAACTATCGGTGGTGAAAGCTTCCTCTCCTGTGCTGAGATCTAGTGCTAAGAACCACTAATTTGTGGACAAGATCCTGAAAGATGCTGCAGTCCTTCAGCCGACCAGGCTTGCTCGGAGCTTTTGTAGACATTTCCTGGATTCATGCCCTCCGGCACCGCACAGAAAATCATTGGCGGTCGGCTTGCCAATTTATTAGCTGCATCAAAGGTGAACGTAGGAGGAGAAGTTCATTACAAATGCATAAAACAAATTTCCCACTATGAGGCTTTGCTAGCTAGAAAAATGCGAACATAATTTAAATCCGTCTTCTAAAATATTAATAACAGCAGATATCTCAGTGGAATATATTTGAAAATATATGTAGAAGCTAGACCCTGCCATCAAGGTGCCTTTATAGAGTGTAAATTCTATTTTATTATAGGAGTAAAAACATTGGGCTTTATACAGAGATGACTGAAATGGCATGAAAACGCTACCTGCAGGTCTCTTTCTCCCTGAAAGGTAGAAAAACGCATAAGAGTCGCAGAACACTTGTCATGGGCAATCATACGAGCTGGCTAATTCCCCATGTAATCTACAGATTGTCTTCGGTGATCCGTTTCCTATGTAACTTCACATGGCTCCATGATATACATAGCTAGTAGCAGTTTGTCACATTGAACTGATTTCATTTTGAATTGTTGCAAACATTTTACTACTTATCTAAGTGGCTTTTACAGTTTTAATCAGTGTCGGGAACATTTCTTTCATGGACGTGTTAGAGACCAGAATTTCAGTATTTCTCAACCGTTTTTGCTTAGGAACCCTTGCAAAAACTTTCGAGTCTCAGTGAGTCCCTGCTAATATTTCCTATGTCTACAGATCATAGTATATCAGTGTGATGGTCAGTGAGAAGAGTGCTCCTTACATGGTGGTGAGTGGGAAGAATGTTCCTTACATTGGTGGTCAGTGGGAAGAATGTTCCTTACATTGGTGGTCAGTGGGAAGAATGTTCCTTACATTGGTGGTCAGTGGGAAGAATGTTCCTTACATTGGTGGTCAGTGGGAAGAATGCTCCTTACATTGGTGATCAGTGGGAAGAATGCTCCTTACATTGGTGATCAGTGGGAAGATTGTTCCTTACATTGGTGGTCAGTGGGAAGAATGTTCCTTACATTGGTGGTCAGTGGGAAGAATGCTCCTTACATTGGTGGTCAGTGGGAAGAATGTTCCTTACATTGGTGATCAGTGGGAAGATTGTTCCTTACATTGGTGGTCAGTGGAACAATGCCCCTTACATTGGAGATCAGAGGAACAATGCCCCTTACATTGGTGGTCAGTGGAACAATGCCCCTTACATTGGTGGTGAGCGGGAAGAATGTTCCTTACATTGGTGGTCAGTGGAACAATGCCCCTTACATTGGTGGTGAGCGGGAAGAATGCCCCTTATATTGGTGGTGAGTGGGAAGAATGCTCCTTACATTGGTGGTCAGTGGAACAATGCCCCTTACATTGGTGGTGAGTGGGAAGAATGCTCCTTACATTGGTGGTGAGCGGGAAGAATACTCCTTGCATTGGTAGTCAGTGGGAAGAATGCTCTTTGCATTGGTGGTGAGCGGGAAGAATGCTCCTTACATTGGTGATCAGTGGGAAGAATGCTCCTTACATTGGCGGTCAGTGGGAAGAATGCTCCTTACATTGGTGGTGAGCGGGAAGAATGCTCCTTACATTGGTGATCAGAGGGAAGAATGCTCCTTACATTGGCGGTCAGTGGGAAGAATGCTCCTTACATTGGTGATCAGAGGGAAGAATGCTCCTTACATTGGTGATCAGTGGGAAGAATGCTGCTTACATTGGTGGTCAGTGGGAAGAATGCTCCTTACATTGGTGGTCAGTGGGAAGAATGCTCCTTACATTGGTGATCAGTGGGAAGAATGCTGCTTACATTGGTGGTCAGTGGGAGAAGGAGGAGGACACACTGAAGGAGCTCTCCCTGAGAACCAGCATTTTCAAGCCTGGGCCTTGCCTGCTAGCTTGGCCCAGGAACCATGCCTGATCCAGGGGGAGGCCCTGGGAGGGATTCCCCTGATGAGACCGGGCCTAGTGAAGAGGAGGAGGTGGAGGACCTGACTGTGGGTCCCAGCCCTGGTGAGGATGTCGATGTCTTCAGACAGAAGATTGTTGATAGATTTGTGACTATTGGAAGAGCTGAGGAGAAACTCAATGTTTTGAAATCTGAACACAAAACCTTCAGAGCCAAATACTGCCAGGCCTGGAGCAAGAACAGATTGGGCATGAAGCCAGCGCTCCAGCACATGGAGGATAAAGTAAAGAAACAATCTTTATTATTAGAAAAGTTGAAAGCCAGAAGTGGAGCATTTAAAGAAAAATTTGAACATGAGAGGAGATTTGCCAGCCAGACATCAGCGAGCTCTGTGGATCAGCAGCCTCAGGTAATGGATGACCCAGTTCCATCTACATCAGCGTCTCTCCCCCCATGTCAGGCTGTGAAATCACCAGTGGCAACCAGCCAGGGGGTTGAGGGTGAGTATGGAACCCTGAAGTTCATTCAGCACATGGAGTCTCCCCTGAGAGCAGACAAGTTTGCCTTCACTGATGACCCTGCAGAAGTCCCTGAAGATGGACAGAGGAGGTTCAGAGCAGCAAAGCCAAGACTGGTGGAGAGATCCCAGTATACCAAGATGGCTGCTCCCAGCATGTCTGCCCCACCTGCTGTGGTCAGTACTGTGGATGAGGAGCTCTGCAAGCAGCCTGCTGTGGAGGAATCCTCATCAAACCTGGAGGAAAAATCCCTGGCAGAGAGGTCTCCAGACCATCAGGGGAATGTGGATGAACCTGCACCAAGCACCCCACAGATGGAAATTGCTGTTCCTGCTGAGACCAGTAGTCCCTCTACAGGCAAGATGGCTGCCACCTGCAGAGAGACTGTTTCACCTGAGCTCCCAGGTGCTCCAGAGCTGATTGATGCTGGTGGGGGAGGGGAGCAGCACACTGCACCATGTGGAGAGCAAACAGCAAGTATGGATGTCTCACTTGTTGCTGTGTCTGAGAATCCAATCCAGTCCTGGGCTGAGTCTCCTTTCTTGGAAGGAGAGATGATTGATGGAGCTTCTATGGTTGCAGCAGTGAGTGCGGACATTTCTGAGAACTCTATGACTGTTGAGACTGCTAAAGCAATGGATGTGTTGGTGGTGGGTGGAGGTGAAGGGGTTAACATTGCTGACAGAGGTAAAAATGAAATTTCTCCCCCTGCTGAGCAGAAAGAGGATACACCATCCAATCCCGGATCTGTGCAATCGGTGTCTGCTAGAGTTGCACCAGACGCTCCCAGACACACAAATGTTTCTGCTGCTGGGAGGATTGGGGGGAGCTATGCCTCTGTTTTGGGGAGTCGCACCAAGGGGGGTGGGGGTAGTGTTGGGAATACTAATGGTCACAATTTTGGGAGGTTTGGTGGTGGGATGGTTGGTGGGGTCAGGAGAAGGAATGTGGTACAGTTGAAGTGGGAGGGGGAAGGGAACCCACCAGTAAGGGGGAGGGTGGCGGAGTTGATTCTGGAGATGGGGTTTAAAGCCTGTGATGTGTTTGCGTTGATCTGCCCAGTAGGCAGCTATGAATATGATTTGTCATTTGTAAAACCTGAAGGCCTGGACCTGTTTTGGGAGAGATATTGGAGGTGCAGGAGCCTTCAGCAGTGGAGAGGTTTGGTGGCAAAGGTGGTTTCCAGACAGCCTTTGATAAAATCGGTGACAATCCTGGTCCGGAATGAATCCATACCTGAGGCTGATTTAGTAGTTTGGCTACGCCGACATGGTGAGGTCCTCACCCCACTGCGGAAGGTCCTGGATGAGCATAGGATATGGACAGGGGCCTGGACAGTGTCAGTGCAATTGAGGGTGCTGGGCAATGTGGTTCAGCATCTTCCCTGCTCAGCCTTTCTGGGGAGGGATAGGCTGACCATTTTCTATCAAGGTCAGCCTAAAGTTTGTAACAAATGCGGAGAGAAAGGCCATTTTGCATCATCCTGCACCATCAAGAAGTGCTCACTGTGCCAGGATTTTGGCCATTTGGCCAAAGAATGCACCGAGATTCGGTGTAATTTGTGCCAGCAGCTGGGTCATCCATACAGTCTGTGCCCAGAGGCACTACACAACCTGCCAGGACTGGAGGCTGAGCTGCAGAGGCTGGATAAAGAGGATGAGGCAGCTGATGCTAGGGAGGAAACTGTTGTTGCCCCTCCTGTGTCTGTTGTGTCAGATTGTGTTTCCCCCAGTAATGTCACCCCTGAGTCTGTCCCTCCTGTCCCTAATCCTACAGTACGTAGATCCTCCAGACTGGCGGAAGCTGCTGGGGGGGCGGGTGTAGCTGATCTTCCCTCTCGGCCTACTCCACCTCCGGTACCTGTCCCCCGACAGCGCAAACGTGGTCAGGAGGTTGTGGGGGTGCCGGATGGGGGTGGAGCCGATGGGGCTCAGGGAGGGGTATCCATGTCCCATGTCTCACCTCCTGCTGGGGGGGATTCGGCTGATGAAGGGTGGGAGAGGGTGAAGGAGAAGAGGAAGAAGAAGAAGAGGAGGATGAGAAGAGCTGTCCTCTCTTCCTCAGAATCAGACCCAGGAGGGGTCCCTCTTGGCAATACTTTTTCAGTTTTGTCAGGTGATGAGATGGTATCTGATATATCCATTTCTCTATCATCTATGGATGAGGGGGAGTCACATACTCTGAAGAGAGCTGTTTCGGGTGATGAGAGTGTGGTAGAGGTTAGGAAACGACTACCCCAATCATCCTGATGGCAGTTCCCACTCTGTTAAAGGTGGTGACCATTAATGTCGCCAGCATTAAATCTGCAAGAGCTCGTGATACGGCCTTATTTTTGCTCAGCGAGTTTGATGCTGAGATTTTATTTTTGCAAGAGACCTGGCTCAATACATTGGCCGATGTCTATCTAGCAAAAAGGGAGTGGAGATGTGGTCCCTCCTTTTGGTCTCTTGCGGCTGCACCTTGCAGCGGAGTTGCGGTCCTTTTTAAAACCGATATGGTAACGTGCCGGCGGGTAATTGAGGTAGAAATGGGGAGATGCATGGTCTTAGACGTCTCTGTTAGGGGGCAGGACCTGCGCCTGATCAATATCTATGGACCCCAGTCAAAATGGGGCAGGAAATGCCTCCTCACAAAGATCAAGCCCTTCCTTTTTACGTCCCAGCAGGTTGTCTTTGGAGGTGACTTTAACACCATAATTAGGCCTGAAGACAGGAGAGGCTCCATAGACAGGCTGGGTTATGATAGCGTTTTTCTCAGAGATTTGGTTAGACAGGCAGGCCTGGTAGATGTGCACATTAAGCACTGCCCTGGCAGCACGGGGTTCACATTTCAGAGAGGGAATAGTCAGAGCAGGATAGACAGGTTTTTTTTAAAGGAGAACTCTGCTTTCTCAGCTCCTGAGTTGAAGGCGGTGGAGTTCTCTGACCACTGTATGCTGTCTGTGACTCTGAATGCCTCGGACGCTCCACCCAGGGGAAGGGGTGTCTGGAAACTGAATTCGGCTCTCCTGGAAGATGTAGAGGTAAGACAATCCTTTGAGGATTTTTTTCAGGCACAGGTTTCTATTCTGGACTTTTGCAGCACTAAGTCAGAGTGGTGGGAGCTTGTGAAACAAAGGGCGATTGGACTTTTCAAGGCCATAAGTAAGAAGAAGCAGCTTGGTATGTATATTGCCTACCAGCATTTGCGGAGGAAGCTTGATCGTCTTGTCTCGTATGGAGGAGATCCAGGGGAGATCTCTGAAGTGAAGCTTCTTCTTAGGAAGTGTCAATACGACCGGCATGCCTCCTTGGTTCTGGAGAGGGATTATGGGAAATATCACTCGCCTGATCCTTACCAGAACTGTAAGCAAGGCATAGCAGTTAAGACGGTCATTGGCCTGAAAGACAGTACGGGTTCCCTGATAAAGTCCAGATCAGGGATCTTGGAGATCTTTGGGTCGTATTATGCAGACCTCCTGGGAAGAAAGGACCTTATCCGGGACAGGATGGAAAGCTTTCTGGATTCTACTCCAGGATTGGGAAATGGTGCATTGCTTTTGATGAATTTGACAGAACCAATTTCAGCGGATGAGGTAGTTCATGCTATAGACAAGCTGGCTACCAAAAAATCGCCTGGGCCAGATGGATTGACAGCTGAATTTTACAAGTGTTTTAAGTCCATTCTGGCTCCCTTTTTAGCGGAGGTTTTTAACAGCTGTCTAGAAGAGGGTTCGCTCCCTCCCTCCATGAGGCAATCCGCTGTGATTCTTCTGTCAAAAGGTAAAGACCCCTCAATGATTGAGAACTGGCGCCCCATCAGTCTTCTCAATGTTGATAGAAAGATCTTGGCAAAGATTCTTTTTTGGCGCTTGTCGTCAGTAGCAGGCGATTTGTTGTCCAGCCATCAGCACTGTTCGGTCCAAGGTAGAAGTACCTTTTCAGCAGTTTTGGCTATCCGGGAGGCTTTGGAACGATGCAGGACTGCTGGATGGAGAAAGTACTTGCTGGCATTGGATCAGGCAAAAGCTTTTGATCGAGTGAATCATGAATATCTGTGGTTGCTGCTTGGTAGATACGGCCTGCAGGAGAGGTTTATAGATTGGCTGAAGACATTATATAAAGGGGCTGAGAGCTTCCCGCTTGTTAATGGTTGGGTTGGGCGGCCTTTTGAGGTCGGCTCTGGTGTGCGCCAGGGATGTCCTTTGAGCCCCCTGCTATATGCTTTCGCAATCGACCCCTTTGTAAGAAGGCTAGAGGGCGCATCGTTGTGCGGGGTGCCTCTGGGCATTGCTGGTGTGCCGCCTTTGAAGGTCGTTGCCTATGCCGATGATGTGTCTGTTATTATCTCTGGGACTGAGGAGGCGTGGGAGGTGGTCTCTGTGATAGAGCAGTACACGGAGGCTTCTGGCTCTAAAGTCAACCATGAAAAGAGTGAAGTTTTCTGGATAGGTGAGGAGGGTGAAAGCTTCGAACTTCCGGATGCCTTCCCAGAGCCCCAGCAGGAAATTAAAATTTTGGGCATCAAATTTGGTCCTGGTGACTATGGTCATCGAAACTGGGAAAGCAGGTTGGTAGTTGCCAATGCCAAAGTAGAAAGCTGGAAGAGATGGAGGCTTTCCTTGAGAGAGAGGGTTGACTTGATCAAAACTTACCTGATCCCGATCTTTTTATATGTCAGCTTCGTCTGTATCTTGCCGGTATCTCTCTATGCAAGGGTCTACAGCTGTTTTTTCCAACTGTTATGGGGAAACAGGCTGAACCTGATCAAACGCAATGTAACTTACCTGTCCAGGCGGGAGGGTGGCCTAGGAATGGTCAACCCGATAGTTTTCTTTTCTTTGCTCTTTTTAAAGTACAATCTTGGTAATATGTTAGCAGAGACCCCGCCGGGATGGGTGGGTATTTTTCAGTCTTGGTTTAGGCCTTTTCTGCATTGCTGGGAAGATGGCGGCCCAGTGAAAAGTCTGAGAGTCCGACATGGCAAGCTCCCGGCTTATGTTGCCCCGTGTCTGAAAATACTTCGGCAGTGGCAGGTGACAGTGGAGGATATCAGGTCCCTTCCCAGGAAGCTTCTGGGGGAGAGGATTTTGGCTTCTGCTTTCAGTGTGTCACTGGCCTTAAAGGATTGCCCAGGCTCCGTAATGAGGGAGGGATTGCGTTTAATTAACTTGGAGAGAATCCCTTTGAAGTTTAGGGATCAAGCCTGGCTCGCTTTCCATGGAAGGCTCTATGTGAGAGGGAACCTGAAGCACCGCCCTGTGGATGATCGAGATTGTCCTAGAGCAGAGTGTGTTGGTAAGGTGGAGTCTATGGACCACTTTCTGCTTCTGTGTCCCTTTAACATAGAGGTGTATAAAAGGGTGGGGAGGGTTCTGGGCATCCCCTTTCTCTATCGCATGAGTTATGCAGAGTGGGTGTACGGGGCATTCCCAGTTCACTGGGACTTTGATTTGGATACACTTTTTCTAGTTAGTATAGTTGTCCGTTACTTCACATGGAACGCACGGTGTCAGATTACCATCCGGAAGAAAGTCCTCCCTGTAGAGGTGGTGGTGCACGATATTCTGGGTGAGGTTGGGAAGATTCGGGGTCTTGAGAAGGGCAGGGAGCCTCGGGCGGTCTGGATAAGGGCGTGGAGGAATATCAGACCTGCTTTTGGTGAACTGTCCATCTCTGGGTGAGGGGTTCTATCCTTATACTGTTCTTTTCACTCCCGTAGTTTTTGTTGATTAAGATCTTTTTTGAAGAAGGGCTGCATGCATAAGGGGGGCGGGGTGGTTTCTTGACCTCACAGGTTTGATGTCTGGTGTAGTGATGTGAGTGGTAGTACGATTTATTTCCCCAATTATGTCATGTTCATTTCTGAGACGTTTGCTTTTGTCTGATAGCAGATTTTGCTATGTTTATTTTCGTTTTGCTGTAAATATATAATTTTTTTATATTCTGTATAATATTTTATGTTTATTGATTGCGAGACTTTTAATAAAGAAAAATTGGGAAGAATGTTCCTTACATTGGTGGTCAGTGGGAAGAATGCTCCTTACATTGGTGATCAGTGGGAAGAATGTTCCTTACATTGGTGGTCAGTGGGAAGATTGTTCCTTACATTGGTGGTCAGTGGGAAGAATGCTCCTTACATTGGTGGTCAGTGGGAAGAATGCTGCTTACATTGGTGGTCAGTGGGAAGAATGCTCCTTACATTGGTGGTCAGTGGGAAGAATGCTCTTTGCATTGGTGGTCAGTGGGAAGAATGCCCTTTACATTGGTGGTCAGTGGGAAGAATGCCCTTTACATTGGTGGTCAGTGGGAAGAATGCCCTTTACATTGGTGGGCTGCTTTCTGATGATGTCAGAGTAACAAAAATGTGTCTGTGGTGAATATCTGGTCCCTGATTTCCGGTCATGTCGCTTCCAGTTACTGAAATGCATGCTGATACCAGTGGTGCGCGAAACGGCAGCATCAGCACAATTACAACTCTGATTCCAATTTGTAGGCACGTGTATATGTGAACATATCTTTTATTGTCATTTTATCTATTTTAATAAACCTACTACACAATATCACTATTTCTACCCTATGCTTCCTGTGTGGGTTGTGGAGTGAATGAGAAGATTGATCAGAGTTGCTACATCATTTGGGAAATCCTATACCCTGTGTTGATATACAAGTGCAACTGACCTTCTTTTTAACTAAACAGGTCATATTGGACTGGGTGAATTTTGGATACAGCATGATGGAGTACTAGCACCTAGCAACTGTCTTCATCAAGACTGCATTTTATGGACATTTGTCTCACTATATTTTGTTCACTTGCTATTTTTTGCAATATTTGTACTACTAGGTTTACTTGCACAGAAACTACTAATTGTATTTATCTTTACATATGGCATTAGAGTATCGCACTAGAGTGCCCCTTTTTTGAGAATTTACACAGTGGGAAGAAAGTTCCTTACATTGCTGATCAGTGGGAAGAATGGTCCTTACATTGGAGGTCTGTGGGAAGAATGCTCCTTACATTGGTGGTCAGTGGGAAGAATGCTCCTTACATTGGTGATCAGTGGGAAGAATGCCCCTTACATTGGTGATCGGTGGGAAGAATGCCTCTTACATTGGTGATCAGTGGGAAGAATGCTCCTTACATTGGTGATCAGTGGGAAGAATGCTCCTTACATTGGTGGTCAGTGGGAGGAATGTTCCTTACATTGGTGGTCAGTGAGAAGAATGCTCCCTACATTGGTGATCAGTGAGAAGAATGATCCTTACATTGGTGGTCAGTGGGAACAATGTTCCTTACATTGGTGATCACTGGGAAGAATGTCCCTTACATTGGTGATCAGTGGGAAGAATGCTCCTTACATTGGTGATCAGTGGGAAGAATGCTCCTTACATTGGTGGTCAGTGGGAAGAATGCTCCTTACATTGGTGATCAGTGGGAAGAATGCTCCTTACATCGGTGATCAGTGGGAAGAATGCTCCTTACATCGGTGATCAGTGGGAAGAATGCTCCTTACATTGGTGATCAGTGGGAAGAATGCTCCTTACATTGGTGGTCAGTGGGAAGAATGCTCCTTACATTGGTGATCAGTGGGAAGAATGCTCCATACATTGGTGATCAGTGAGAAGAATGCTCTTTACATTAGTGATCAGTGAGAAAAATGTTCCTTACATTGGTGATCAGTGAGAAAAATGTTCCTTACATTGGTGATCAGTGAGAAGAATGTTCCTTACATTGGTAGTCAGTGAGAAGAACACTCCTTGCTTGGTAGTCACTGGGAAGAATCTTCCCTTACAGATAATTAAAAAAAATTGTTGTTGTCAGTGGTTACTTATCTGAGAGGTAGAAATTGCGTATTGCTCAAGGTTCCCCCCAGCAACCTCTGAAGGAGCCTTGGTTGAGAAAGGCTATTCCAAACATTCATTAGATCTGATGAAGCCGCTTGAATAAGTAGTGAAATATCTTCAACATTACAGAATGTCTGTGACTGACTACAACTAGCTATATTGTGACCCGGATCACTGAGAAATGTCACATGCAGTATTAACTCTCTGAAAGGGGAATCCACACCTGACACAATTATGTCAGAAAAAGCAGATGCTTAATGTGAAGCTATGAGGCTCGGAAAGTATTGAGGACCCTGATTACGCACCGAGGACCATAGAGGATTTTCCTTCCTCTGCTTTTACTGAAAGTAAAATTACAGTTTTGCACCAAATGCTCTCCACTCTGGATGCACATGTTGATGCGTTGCGCACTAGCGTTTGTCTAGCAGCACCTCTTTCTTCACAGCCCCGATAGACATTAAGAGGCTGGCCAAGTCAAGAAAAACATTTTCCGTGCACAGATTGATTGTACACTTTGTACAGACTGGTCCAATCTTGAAGGGGTATTCACTCACATTTTTGCTGACATTTATCTTATGGAAAAGGATTTAAAGAAGAAATTGGTTGTTTCAGTGGTGGATCCTGCCATTTTAGTAAACACCTTACACTTCCTATTGAGTGTTCCTTCTTTCTAAGACAAAATTTTATGATAGGATATGTTGCTAACAGGTAGCCAACATCCCTATATGTGTACAGACAATCGAAAGTACCCTCTAGTAAATGGATCTTTTAAGGCTACATAAATCAATAGCAAAAGCATTTTCTTATAAATATGAAAATTCCAAGATTTTTTTTAATACATAAGATTTTAAAAAAAGCGGTTAAAAAGAACCATGTACATCCAAATGTGTGGCTACTAACAATATATATACGTATACATTAGTACAGGCCTTGAAATTTCCACTCGCCTGCTCGCATTGGCGAGTGGAAATTATGGTGGGGGTGAGTGTGTCCCCAGGGCCGTCTTGCTGAGCAGGCACAAAACTCAGGGCCGGATCTGTCACTCGCACTGGGAGATGTCAGACTGCTCAATAGTTGAGCGCAGTGAAAGCAAAGGAAGGAGTGTGTGCTGTGCTCTCTGCCTCCCCCTAGAGTGCAGTACCCGGCTCTGTGAGTGAACGTAACGAAGTACTGCAACCTTTTAAAGGAGTGTGTGTGTTTTGTATGTGTGTACATGTGTGTGTGTGTATTTGTACATGTATCTGTGTGTATGTACATGTGTGTATCAGTACATGTGTTTGCATGTATGTACTTGTATGTGTGTGCGTGCATGTACATGTGTGTGTGTGTTTGTGTGTATGTACGTACATGTGTGTGTTTGTGTGTGTATGTACATGTGTCTGTGTGTATGTACATGTGTCTGTGTATACATACATGTGTATGTGTGCGTGTACATATGTCTCTGTGCTTGTGTGTACATGTTTCTGTGTGTGTGTGTATGTACAGGTCTGTGTGTGTGTACAGGTGTCTCTGTTTGTGTGTGTGTACATGTTTCTGTGTGTGTGTGTATGTGTATGTACAGGTCTGTGTGTGTATACAGGTGTCTCTGTTTGTGTGTGTGTATGTACATGTGTCTGTATGTAAACCTACATGTATGGGTGGTTTGGTTAGGTTCAGGATTATGTGGTTATTATGGGTAGTAGAGGATGGGGCATTTGAGGTACTGCTGGGTTGGATAGTAGGTAGGATATGCTGGTAGATTTATGGTTTTGTGAGTGAAAGATTATGGGGGGTTATGGTTGTATGCGGTGAATGGTCTAAGTATGATGGAGTGTTTAGGAGGACTCTGGAGACCCTGATGTAATGTGGGGGGACTCTGGGGACCCTGATGTAATGTGGGGGGACTCTGGGGACCCTGATGTAATGTGGGGGGACTCTGGGGACCCTGATGTAATGTGGGGGGACTCTGGGGACCCTGATGTAATGTGGGTAACATTTAACAATGTAATTTCATTAGATAATTTACAAGGGCGTGTTTAGGGGCAGAATTAGGGGTGTAGCAGGGTAGGGGTTGGGTGGGGCAACTGGTGGCGAATAACTCTTAAGGCCTGGCTAGTAGCTCAGGACTTGAAATTTTAAGCCCTGCTTTAGTACACAGTGAAACAAAAGATAATCAAACTGCATAGATAATCCAGAGATACCGCATCCGACGCATTTCAAAGTCTCCTTCCTCAGGGGTGCGTTCTATGCATTCAGAGTGTACTTCTCATACATGATAAGCAAATGTATAGCCGCTAATATGAATCACATTAAAAGAAAGAAATGTTGACGTTGCTTCAACAACCCACAGGGCATAGAAAAGGCCGATGCATAGGGCCCAGAGGGGTGCTGAGAAATTTGCCACTGAGTCCGCCATATATCTGTCCCTCTCCAGTGTATATGGGCATGGGATCAGGATGCATCAATGGGTCAATATAGAGACCTCAAAAGGAGTGTATTGTAAAGGGAGATCTGATTTTGAACAAGATAGCACTAACATCCAGCTCTGGCTGTTCTCTCCATTGACCCAGCCTTTAATTTCCTGATCCCATGCCCATTTAACTGCAAAAAACTACAAATCTTTTTTATTTTTTTTGCAATCCCCAGTATTGCAGAGGTTAGACTGGGAGAAGCAGCACAAGGAGCCAATCTGTTGTGCCACAGTGGCCATGTGCTATGCAGAGATTGGCTCATTAGTCTACTGTTTCTCTTGTCCAATCACAATCTGAGGGAGGGAAAAATACTTGTAAGCGTTACTTAAAGCAGAACTCCATGTAAAATGTTTATTTTCCTATGCAATGGGGCTGTGCTCGCACTGCATGGGAAAACTGTTTGATTTGTCTAGACTAGGGGTAGGCAACCTGACAGCCGCAGGACTAAAAGTTCCATCATGCCTCTGCAAGTCATAGCTGTAACTGTCAGTTTTGTAATCTTTGCAATGCCTCATGGGAAATGTAGTTCCACAACAGCTAGAGAGCCACAGGTTGCCTACCCTTGGTCTAGACGCATAGTGGAAAAGCTATACTTATCCCATCCTCCAATCCTCCGTAAAACTGCATTCCCCCACGTCCAGCGGTGGACTGTTCCTGCCATCCTCACGCCCAGAGCCGGTCTATAGGTGTGACGATGTCATGATGCTCTGAAAAACTGCACTCCCCCATGTCCAGCGGTGGAGTGTTGCCTACCCCTGGTCTAGACGCATAGTGGAAAAGCTGTACTTATCCCATCCTCCAATCCTCTGTAAAACTGCATTCCCCCACGTCCAGCGGTGGACTGTTCCTGCCATCCTCACGCCCAGAGCCGGTCTATAGGTGTGATGACATCATGATGCTCTGAAAAACCGCACTCCCCCATGTCCAGCGGTGGACTGTTCCTGCCGTCCTCACGCCCACAGCCGGCCTATGTGCGTGATGATATCAGGATCCTCCAGAAAACCGCACTGCCCCATGTCCAGCGGTGGACTGTTCCTGCCTTCCTCACGCCCACAGCCGGCCTACGTGCGTGATGATGTCAGGATCCTCCAGAAAACCGCACTCACCCACATCCAGAGGTGGACTGTTCCTACTGACCTCACGCCGGGAGCTGGTCTATGGACGTGATGACGTCAGGAACAGTCCATTCACAAGACCACTAACATGCAGGGAGGATGAAGCGCCAGGGACCGGTCTTGCGCTCCGAGGATCGGCGGATTTGGTAAGTATATCTTCACTCTTATGACCATTAGACAAAGCGAGCAGATGGCCCATGTAGTGCTTTAAAGTGTTAGCTCACGTTTTTTGACCCAATATCAGACCCTCCACCCCTTCATGCCCCCCCAGACCTTACATGAACAGCACTGACCAACCAGAAACTGTCTAGTCTGAACTGGCAGTGCAGTATGGAGAGGAACGAAAGCAGCAGGGATTTTCGATTCCTGGACTCAGGATCACGGGAGGTAAGTACAGCAGGACGGGGGGATGGTGAGGAGCGGGTCTAGTGTTAGGTTGTCTTAACAGATTTTTAGTAAAGGTGAACTAAAACTTTAACTGCTGCAGAGAAAAATCAGGTCTCCTGCTCTGTTGGACAAGGCTGTGCTATGTGGCAGGGCTGTACAAATTCTCAGGACTGGATGGACACAAATACAGCTCATCTTTGGCGGGTAAAACGATTCCAATGTATTTATGTAATTTGTGTGTTTCGCTGTTAGCCTGGAATTCTATATTAAGAATATACAAAAGGCTCATCTGTTATAAAGAGTCACGTGGATTTCACCCGTCATCCCCGCGCCACACGGGTCAGGAAGATGACAGTGTTAGTAAATCATCAACACTACACACAGTTCACTTGGCTGCAGATTAATTAGACAGAAAAAAACATATGCTACCCCCCCCCTCCCCGACAGGCTCCCTATTACTGCTGGAATTAGAGGAATACCGCGCTTCCTTCCTGAGAGTTGAATAATGGGGAGCGTACATATGAGCGCACTAGGAGAACGCATCGAGCTGATTGATGTTATTTGATGGAATTTGTATTATTACAGCTCTTTTCCATAGAGGAACCCTGAGGTCAGTGAGCAGGAAACGGTAATAATTAGAGACGAGCCAATCTTTTGACAATCTGCTTTGACACCTGTGTGATCAGTTCAGCTTTCATGTCAGGGGACTGCCACTCTGATTGGAGATCACTTCGGAGTCGCTTTTCTAGTTTTTGTTTTTTTGGGGGTTTTTTAATTTTTTTTCTTACTTTTTGGTTATGACTATTACATATTTTTTTAAAATAATAATATTATTATTATACAGGATTTATATAGCGCCAATGGTTTGCTCAGCACTTTACAATATAACGGGAGACAATACAGCAACAATACAGTTCAGTACAAGAGGGTTAGGAGGGCCCTGATTCTTGGAGCTTACAATCTAGGAGGGAGGGGCTAATGGTACAAAAGGTAGTAACTGTGGGGGATGGACTGGTAGGAAGAGTAGAAGATTCCACTATTAGCTGAGGGCAGGATAGGCTTCCCTGTAGAGATAGGTTTTCAGAGATCGCCTACAAGTGAGCAGAGTAGGCGATAGCCTGATAGATTGGGGTAGAGAGTTCCAGAGTATGGGGGAAGTTCTGGAGAAGAGCATGGGAGGAGGAGACAAGGGAGCTAGAGAGCAGGAGGTCGTGCGAGGAGCGGAGAGTAAGGTTTGGGTGATATTTGGAGACAAGATCGGTGATGTAATTTGGGGCGGAGTTATAAATGGTTTTATACGTTATTGTTAATGTTTTGAATTTTCTCCATTGGGCAATTGGAAGCCAGTGGAGGGATTGGCAGAGAGGGGTGGAGGACACTGAGTGGAGACCAGTGGAGGGATTGGCAGAGAGGGGTGGAGGACACTGAGTGGAGGCCAGTGGAGGGATTGGCAGAGAGGGGTGGAGGACACTGAGTGGAGACCAGTGGAGGGATTGGCAGAGAGGGGTGGAGGACACTGCGTGGAGGCCAGTGGAGGGATTGGCAGAGAGGGGTGGCAGATACGGAACGGTTAGTAAGGTGGATGAGTCTGGCAGCAGCATTCATGATAGACTGAAAAAGGGATAGCCTGCGATGAGGTAGGCCAATGAGGAGGGAGTTACAATAGTCAAGGCGAGATATAACAAGGGAATATCCTGGAGATGTTGTGGAGGTGAAGTCTACAAGATTTGGAGAGTGATTGGATTTGGGACTGAAAGGACAGATGGGAGTCTAGGATTGTATTCAATGTTTGTTCTAGAGGAAACAGTGGGGTGAATTTACTAAAGGCAAATAGACTGTGCACTTTGCAAGTGCAGTTGCTCCAGAGCTTAGTAAATGAAGTGAAGCTTCACTTTGCAAAGCACACCCAATCACATTCAAGGAAAGTAAACAAAAAAAAAATGCATTTTTACTTGAACATGATTGGGTGATCAAAGTTCTGGAACAACTGCGGTTGCAAAGTGCACAGTTTATTTGCCTTTAGTAAGTCCACCCCACAATGTAAGGCAGGGCAGGGTGAAAAACATTGCCTTTTTTTTTTTTTTTGCTCATAAGGCTTTTGGGGTGTTTTGGAAAGCAGGTTTTGTGTCCTACTTTCTCTACTGACAAAGCCCCCTGTGTAATTGAAGTAGCAGGACACCCTAACTCAATGGTCACCAAACTGCAGCCCGGGGGTCAGATGTGGCCTTTTGCTTGCTTCTATCTGGCCCTTGGGGCACTATTCCATCCACTGACATCAACAGTTGGGTTTGTGTTTTCCAATTGACACCAACAATTGGGCATATGTCCTTCCAATGACAACAATGAGGGGGCACAATACCTCCAAATGAGACATACAGTGGAGCACATTTCCTCCCAATGCACCAACAATGGAGCACAATTCCTCCCAATTACACCAACAATTGGGCATATGCCAATGACACCAATGAAAGGGCACAATTCCTCCTAATGACAACAACAGTGAGGCATAATTCTTCCCAATGACACCAACAATGAGGCACTATTCCTACCACTGTCACCAATATTGACGCACTGTTTGCCCCCTACTGACACAAGGACATTTTCTACTCCCACTGGCCTTAGTCCGGCCCCCACAAAGTCTGAAGGACAGTTTACTGGCTCTTTGTTTAGAAAGTTTGGAGACCCCTGCCCTAACTGAATAACAGTTGCTGGATAGGATTCTTGACCCTGCTGGATGGAAGTCCTGGCTGTCCCAGATGTGAGCTTTGGCCTTGCAGGATGTGGGTTTTGGCTTTGCCCAATGTGACTTTTTGCCATGCCAGATCCTGGTTGTGCCGGATGTGAGCCTTGACCTTGCATGATGTCAGTCTTGGCCTTGCCCAATGTGAATCTTATGAATCTTAGCTGTGCCAGATGGGAGTCCTGGCCATGCCAGATGCGAGCCTTGGTCTTGCATGATATGAGTCTTGGCCTTGCCCTATGTGAGTCTTGGCCTTGCTGGATGTGCATCTTGGCTGTGCTGGACGTGTCTTGGCCCTGGTGGATGGGATTCTTGACCCTGCTGGATGGAAGTCTTGGCTGTCCCAGATGTGAGCCTTGGCCTTGCCAAATGTGGCTGTGCTTGATAAATAACTATTCTGACAGGTTACCATTAAAACAATGTCCTGCTTTCTAATTAGACTAGTATTCTTAATTAGCGCATGTTTTGCATTGTTCTATTGGCATCAGAAACCGTTTCCAAATGCTCCATGGGAGAGTGAATGGCAAAATCACATTTTGCGCTA
This sequence comes from Staurois parvus, assembly GCF_062004578.1. Taxonomy (NCBI): domain Eukaryota; kingdom Metazoa; phylum Chordata; class Amphibia; order Anura; family Ranidae; genus Staurois; species Staurois parvus. The sequence continues at coordinate 673,432 of NW_028319079.1, forward strand.
CAAAGGATAATACAAACTATTTAAGTAGTAAAAGGCAGCAATGCTCCAGGATAAAAACATTCCTCGTTTGTATTTGCTAATCCTGGAAGACATCCAAAATATCACCATACACCGCTTCATATGCTAATAGATGGCACTTGTTTGCTTGGAAAGGGTTTTACTTCTTTAACTATTTCAGCAAACTTTTCTATCCACCAAAAGTTGTAATCAGCAATAGAAATAAGTAGAAATGCCTGCACGAGCCTTTTAGGGTTTTTTTATGCTCCCGAAACTCAAAAAGTTGGGCCCTGGCCTACTGCTTCGCACACCTAGTTCGGAGTGGTTATCCTGGTCTTTGGTGATCCTGCCATGAAGGCCCTTGTTTAGGCACTTCCTGTTACAGGGTGACAACAGTTTCTCTGTTGTGTTGTACATCTTTCACCCTGTCACACGTTTCCCTGGTTGGGACACCCAGGGGAAGGTGCAAAATCTAGTGCAGCTGTGCATGATAGCCAATCAGCTTCTAACTTCAGCTTGTTCAATTATGCTTTGACAATAATACCTGGAAGCTGATTGGTTTCTCTGCAGAGCTGCGCCACATGTTGCACTCTCCAGCTTTAGTAAATCAACCCCACATTGTGCAGGCATTGTTACGGTCCAGAACAATGATGTGCAGTAGAAGCCAGAGCGATTGTATGTAGACTTGCTGAAGATGACTGGAAGAGATCAGCAGCACTGAGAAAAAAAAAAAAAAAGGTAGCAACTGTTATTCAATGAAAAAAGGCAGTTGCCTATAGCATAATTACACTGTGTCTGAGCACCACAAACCAAAAAGGCCATTTACTATTTGTAATTCATTTTCAGTATTCAAAGCAAACTCACCCATCCCTTCATGTCACCATGCTTGATTTTTCTGGGATCAACTTTGAAAAACACCCCCCTAGCATTTCTGGCTGTGGCCATCTTAAGTAAGGGCAAATGATTCCTGTAACATTGACATCCTGGAATCCATGTGCCCTTAGCTCAGGCATTCAGGAAGATGTAGAAAGAAAACGAACTCTCTTGCGCTCTATGACCCAACACGGGGTAGGTAGATGGAGTCAGGACTTGGAAGTTTCTACCACCAGTGCAGATGGGGTTGTGCAGCGCCAAACAAGGCTGGGGAAACCCGACCAATACTGTGAAGCGAAAACAAACAAAGAGCGCACCAACCTTGCGCATTACCTCAGTAAGCCAAAATTTATTAATTACAGAATAATACTCACAAACACTGAAGTATATCATGCATGTAAGTCCTCAAAGGGACTAGGGATAAAAGCAGCCTGCGCGAGTCCCATCAGAGGAGTGGACACTCAGGGAACAGCTGACGCGATTCGAAGGACGAAACTTCTTCATCAGAGCAAGAAGATGTACTTAGCTGAGGAAACCCCTCCTCCCTGCCTGAAGACTTCTGGGATTATGACATCATTTACTTAGGCTAGAAACCAGGAAGTAACTGAAGAAATATAAAAAAAAAAGGTGAAAACAGGTTAATATAATATGATTTCCTATCTATTTTCTAATGCTAGCAACATAAGGCTTCAAAATAGTCGATTCAGAGAGTGAAATTCCACTTCAAGGTACACAGTGGTAACCAGCAAACTAAATCTCAGTAGGAAGTCAGCATGGGCATATTGAAACACTCTCCATTGCAGGGATCCTGGGGGCTGTGCATTACAGGTACATTCTTTTCATTTTTATTGCTGCTTTATAACTTTGGATATCATGTGGGGCAATGCTGGTGTTCAAAACCTTCCCTTCCACCAACACAAAGGCTGATAACAATACATCCCAACTTCTATTTAGTAGGAAGATGTGTATTTACCTTCACAGTGCTCCCCGGGCAAGCTACATCACCAGTGTCTTCCAGAGAGATCTTAATTGCAATGACATGGAATCCCGCAAGTTCTTGGGTTTCTTTTTTGACATTGCCTTAGTGTTAGCAATGTGATTGTTGGCTGGTGTGATGAAGCCCACTTGCTAACACCATGGCAGCAAATCAAGACAATATTAACCTCCCTGGCGGTATGATTATTTCAGATTTTTGGTGCTGAAAGCGGTACCATTTTTTTGCATGGAAATATGTATTTTTTTTTATTGTAGGCCTGTAATTTTTAGGAATAACTCACTGAAATCTGTCCGAACAAGAGTCTAGTAAACATCCCGGGTATGATAAAACTTGAAATGCAAAATCATAAATTATAATTTAATAAATAATCATAAAAAATAATAATATAATAAATGTAATTAAATAATATATTCAAACCAAAAACACTGAAATTTGAAATATAGCGCCAAGTTCGCACATCGCTGAGCAAAGTCGCAGAATCGTTTTCAGTGTCTGATGAGGAATTTCCCCCACGAATCATTATCACTCAATTCTGCAAGTGGTTCTGATTTACTATCGCTGTTCTCTAGCCGGTCTAAAACCGATTTTGAAATAAAGGGACGCTTTTTGGACGCCATGGACATTTCTAAGTTTCCAGGCAGAAAGAACAGTCAAAATGCAGGCAGGGCGCCGGACAAAGCAGTAGGGACAAAATGTATGTGAAATGGTTTGAAACAGCAATGTTTTACTATGTAATAATAATTTTTAAAAAAATTACTTTTTTAAAAAGTTCAAATTTGCCGCCGGTTCCGGCACCCGTACGTCCCGACGTCACAGGGGCCGGAACATGGAAGCCGGATGCCGGCATCGGCCGGAGGAGATGGCCGGGGACACTGCAGGGGACGCATCGCGGGAGCGAAGGACAAGGTAAGTGCTGCAGGGACCCCCTGAGCAACGCCGCATGGTAAGCCCGAGTGTAGCTCGGGGTTACCGCTTTTGGTACTGAAACTTTACCCCGAGCTACACTCGGGAATACCGCAAGGGGGGTTAAACTTCACCACATCTTGTATAGCACATGAATAAGATCTGGGGCAGAACTCCTTGGTAGGCCGGCACAGAGTACCAGGAAGGCCACCGTTGACAATTTTAGTTACAAATGGCGACATGGGATACAGAGAGCACAGACCAATGAAATCATAAAAAGATAATAAGGGAAAAAAATGTTTCAATGTGTATACCTACAGTCATGGCCAAAAATATTGGCACTCCTGCATTTCTGTCAGATAATGTACTACCCCTCCGGAAATTATTGCAATTACAAATGTTTCTGAATTCTCATGTTTATTTCTTTTGTTTGTATTGGTATGACACAAAAAAGTGGAGAATCAAAAGGCCAAATATGACACATTCTATGCAAAACCCTAATAATGGACTGGACAAAATTATTGGCACTCTCAATTTAATATTTGGAAAAAATAACTGAAATCAATGGCCTCCTGTAACCATCAATGAGTTTCTTCCACCTCTCTACTGGAATTTTGGAGCACTCTCCATTCGCTAACTGCTCCAGGTCTCTCAGATTGGAAGGGTTCCCTTTCCCAACTGCTGTTTTGAGATCTCTCCACAGGAGCTCTATGGGATTGAGATCTGGATTCATAGCTGACCAGTTCAGTCCTCTCCAGCGCTTTGTCTGAAACCATTTCTGGGGGCTTTTTGACGTGAGCTTTTGGTCATTGTCCTCCTGTAAGACCCATGACCTCTGACGGAGATCCAACTATCTGACACTGGGCCCTACATTGCACCCCAGAATTCTTTGGTAGTCTTCAGATTTCACACGGTCAAGACATCCAGTGCCTGAAGCAGCAAAGCAACCCCAAAACATCAGTGACCCTCCACCATGTGTGACTGTAGGGACTGGATTCTGGATTCTTTTCTTTAAAGGCCTCATTGCTTTTTCTGAAAACAGTAGAATGATGGGCTTTACCAAAAAGCTGTCATTTTGTTTCCTCTGTCCACAGCACATTCTCCCGAAATGATTTTGGCTTCCTCAGGTAAGTTTTGGCAAACTCCAATCTGGCTTTTTTATGTTTCTGTGTCGGCAGTGGGGTCCTCCTGTGTTTCCCACCATAGCAATCGTTATCGTTCAGATGGCGGCGTATAGTGTGAGCTGACACAGATGTACCCTGTGCCTGAAGGTCAGCTTGAATTTGTCTGGAAGTTGATCGAGGTTCTTTATACACCATTCGAACAATCCTTCGTTGCAATCTTTGATCAAGTTTATCTCTTTCTTCCACATCCAGGGAGATTAGCCACAGTACCATGGGCTATAAACTTCTTGACAATGTTCGCACAGTGGACACAGGAACATTAAGATCTGTAAATATATGCAGGTGAGTTAAATTGCAAATTACAAAAGCATCAAGGACTTGGAATGCAATTATTTCTTACAATTTTGAGACGGTGCCAATAATTTTGTCCAGTCCACTTTTGGTGTTTTGCGTGGAATTTTGTGAGATTTGGCTTTTTGTTTCTACACTTTTTTTTGCGTCGTACCAATACAAACAAAAGAAATAAACTTGAGAATGCCTAAACATTTGTAATTGCAACAATTTTCTGGGTGAAGTGGTGCATTATCTGAAAGAAATTCAGTGGTGCCGATATTTTTGTCCATGACTGTATATTATAGTGACCACGAGGTATTAATAAAGGATAGATTCACCTTTTGGAACATGTTCTACGTGTATTTAGGGTGGAACATGAAACATGTTCCAGCTCCTGCCACCTCTTGCCCTGATCCTCCCAGTGTGGCAGATGAGGAAACCTCTCCCTGCTATACAAAAAAATGGAAGCCACCCCAACCTATAACTTGCCTTTACAGCAAGGAGTACATGGAAGGGGGACACACATTGCAAACAAAAGATTTCCCAGCACAGGGTTTTGTTTGCACACATTTGCAAATGTATGCATATGTCTCCACGTCAAGGGACCTCTGTATATACTGCAGTCCTAACTCTTAAGTTTCCAGTGCCTCCATTTATTTATTTCAGGTACTTATATAGCGCCATCAATTTACACAGCGCTTTACATATATATTGTACATTCACATCAGTCCCTAACCCTCAAGGGGTGTACAATCTAAGGTCCCTAACTCACATTCATACATACAAATACTAGGGACAATTTAGACAGGAGACAATTAACCTACCAGCATGTCTTTGGAGTGTGAGAGGAAACTGGAGTACCTGGAGGAAACCCACACAGTCACGGGGAGAACATGCAAACTCCAGGCAGGTGGTGCCGTGGCTGGAATTTGAACCAACGACCCGAGTACTGCCAGGCGGAAGTGCTAACCATTTAGCCACTGTGCTGCCCATAGTAGGTGCATATATAACAATGGAGCCTCTCCCTGTACCTGCTGTCACAATTCAAAAACAGTGCAGCCCTATGGGGCTCCACCCACACTGTTGCGTCATTCATTTACAGTTTCCTGCCAATGTATGAACTAATAGTACCGCCAACTACCGCAGCATATTGCTTGTAGTCCTGACTGAACTGTGAGCACACTGATGAGCGCCCTTGTAGTTAATTCACAAGCCTTGCAGCTTTCGAACTGACAGCCTGTATGCAGGTATTGCCTGAAAGCTGCAGGGCTTGTCTGCAGAAGCCTGAGATTGCACCCCTGATTCACTGATCACGGGTGCAATGCTTTCTGGCTCCTGCAGGGAACAAAAAACAAAACATTTTTTTCTGCAAAAATTTGTGTATTTATTATTTTTCTAAAAAGGCAAACTTATCTTTTAAGTGTTGGTGAGGGAGCTGGGATGTTTATTAAATGGAGAAATGGTGATTGCACCTAGAAAGTCCCTAGTAGCTTCTCGTATTATTTCTTGAATATATGGGTAGTGATGGCGTGCCATCGTTCACCCTTCATCATACCTAAATGGTTATCTCTATCGAAGGGAAAAGCAATGAATTTTCAAGTATTTGCATCCCTTTTACCAGGCCTGTATAAATGAAGATAAACAATGTACCAACTATATTAATGGAAGAGTTATGGAGATACAATGCTTTTCAAGTAGGAATGCACCGAAATTTCGGTGGCCGAAGCGCTTCGGCCGAAAATACCCTTTTCAGCCGGCGGCCGACATGAAAAAAGCACTGATACAGGTGCCAAAAAAAACCTCGCCCCTTGCTGCCGCTTGGTGGTTCACAATCTATCCCAGCGCTGGGCATAGGAGATGAGTGAAGGAAAGATGGCTGCCACTCATCTCTATGCCCTATGCCCTTGGAGGACCGGAGTGATGTCACTTCCTGTTCCAGCCATTTTTTTTTTTTTTTTTTAAAGCACTAGATCAATGATTTTTTTTGATTCAATGCTTTACATTACAGAGAAGAGATGTGGGGTCTTATTTCTATCACAAGGGATGTATGTATTTCTTGTGATAAGAATAAAAGTAATAAAAAAAATGTTTTAAAGGGACAGTGCAAAAAAACCAAAAACATTGAATAAATTTTTTTTTAAAAGTTTAAAGTGCCCCCGTCCCCCTGTGCTCGCACGTACTGGTAACCGCATATGTAGGCCATGCCCACACATGTAAACAGTGCTCAAACCACACAGGTTAGATATCACCACGAACGTCAGAGCAAGAGCAATAATTCTCACACTAGACCTCCTCTGTAAGTTTACACTGCTAACCTGTAGAACTTTTTAAAGCATCACCCATGGAGATTTTTAAGTACCGCAGTTTCGCACCATTCTACGAGCGTGCGCAATTTTAGAGCGTGACATGTTGGGTATCTATTTACTCGCCATAACATCCTCTTTCATGTCTTACAAAACAATTGGGGTATATATTGTATTTTTTTTTGTTTTTTTTAATCAAAGTGCATTTTTTTCCAAAAGATATATATTCATTTTTAAAAACTGCGCATTTCGGTTTTTGGCCAAGTGCATTTTGAATTTTTGGTTTCAGCACCAGAATTTTCATTTCGGTGCACCACTATTTTCAAGTATCTGCATCCACTTCATCAGGGCTAATAATAGACATACTTGTAATTAAAGTGGAGCTTCAGTCTCCTGTGAAAAAAAGGCAGCAGCGACAAAAACTGCAGCTGCTGAGTTTTAAAAAACAGCCACTCACCTGTATCTTGATCCAGTGGTGTGCTCCCCGCAGCCGGTTTCACCGGCCATCACATGTCCCAGAAGGGAGGCGGGGGGTTGTTGGTTGAATCTTCCGCTTCCGATCACCTAGGAAGTAAGAGCAGGTACCTGTCAGGTCAAAATTGGGTAACCCCCCCCTTCACCCCACTCCTCAAACGTGCCAATTCTTTAACGGGAGCGGGGATGAGTTCTTAAAGCGGAACTTCCCCTTTTGGGTGGAGCTCCGCTTTAAGTATACATTTGTAAATACATAATAGATAAACAATGTACCAGTACAGCAAGGTAAAGATGAACATTCTTTTGAATAAATATTAATAAATAACAATGTTATAAAAAACAAACTTAATTTAGCATTATAACTATACTGTATATGGTAAATGTATTGCATCCTGTTTAGGTGATAAGCAAATGTATATTTCATTTCAAAATTAGCGTTCCTAAAATATGCAAATGTTTCAGTTTGTTCATATGTATGACTTTGGGTAGAAAAGTTTGTTTTAATATAAATTTATAGTGTTAGTTTTGTGTTAAAGGGACTTGGTATTTAAGGATATGGTTGTTTTCCTAAAGAGACGACAGGAGATTTTCAGTGAAACTATTATTGAAATGTTCACCTGATAGTATTTTTTGATGTGATTTTCACACTTTTACATCTTTGTCATTCCACATTTCTATTATTATATTTAAAGCTAAACTCTGGTTAGCATCTAAAAATTGAATTTGGGTGACCAACCCACAGACTTAATGACTGGTCCCCCTTAGCTGCTCCTCCTCTTGGGTCTTGTGGTTCTCACTGACGTCATCACGTACAATGCAGGACCTGCAGATCTGTATTCCATGTGGGGACATCAAGGGTCCCCTTCCAAATTTCAGGGCAGGAGCTCAGAAGAATGCTGGCTACCAGGGAAATGAGGAGTATAGTGAATATTCCTCTCTGTTACGTCCACTTAGATCCCTGGTGCCCAACCTACGACCAGAGTGCCACATGCAGCCGTTTGGCCCTTATATTGCAGCCCTCAGGGTCTCTGGAGATAATATTCTGTATTTTGGTGCTTACTCATTCTAGTGAAGGAAAAATATTCTTTAGACTGGCTTCTAGTATTTATATTGTTTGGTTTATTTATTTCACGCTGTCTTACTTTCTTCTGTGCTCTCCATCATTTTTACCCTGTTGCCTCTAATGTATTTTGCTGAGAGAGGTATGAAACGCGGCTCAAGAAATTTTTTATGGCTGCTGTAGGGAGCACATATGTGGAAACATTGATTTGTACAGGAACTGTTATAGAAGTGATCTCTAGCAGCCTCATATAACGTTTCTGTAGTCTGTCTTTCTTCTGTAGTACTTTCACAGTCGCCAACAACTTCTATAGCACATCCTCAGTCTCTATCTCCTGAAGCAGGTCCCCAGACTTTGACCATCTAAGACATATCCACAGCCTCTGATTATATCTTGATGCACATCTCTAGTCTCCAACAACTCCCATAGCACGTCCGTGCAGTCATTGACCATCTCCTGAAGAATATTCCCAGTCTCTGACCAACTACTGTAGCATGTCCCTAGCCTCTGACCAACTTCTGTAGCATGTTTCCAGTATCTGACCATCTGTGGAAGTACGCCCACCCACCCCCAACCCTAGTCTCTGATCAACTCCCGTAGCATGTCCCCAGTCTGACCAACTTATAACATGTTCCTAGTCTCTGTCCAACTCCTATAGCATATCCATAGTCTCTGACCAACTCTTGTAGCATGTCCCCAGTCTCTGACCAACTCTTGTAACATGTTCCCAGTCTCTGTCCAACTCCTGTAGCATATCCGTAGTCTCTGACCAACTCTTGTAGCATGTCCCCAGTTTCTGACCAACTCCTGTAACATGTTCCCAGTCTCTGTCCAACTCCTGTAGCATATCCATAGTCTCTGACCAACTCTTGTAGCATGTCCCCAGTCTCTGACCAACTCCTGTAACATGTTCCCAGTCTTTGTCCAACTCCTGTAGCATATCCATAGTCTCTGACCAACTCTTGTAGCATGTCCCCAGTCTCTGACCAACTCCTGTAACATGTTCCCAGTCTCTGACCGACTCCTATAACATGTCTGCAATGCAGAGTATTCCAGGAGAGAAAAGTGCCCCCTATAAGTTGCTATAGAAAATGCTTACAGACAGGGGAAGGGGTGAGTGTCGTAAATGTGTCTCCTGTGTATTTATAGAATGTGAGTTTTTCTCTCGGCCCTCTGCAAAATTTGTTAAATGTCTTTGTGTACTCACTTGATAATTTTTGCTAATGATCAGCCTCAGAGAGAGAGCCAGCTTACGAAATTACTTTACCCGTCCCATAAGGTCAGTTTTTGAAAGAAAATTCCTGAGATAACAGCTCGGTGGTGGGAATAGTCCAAAACAACAAAACTGCAGAGTGTGAGAAGTGAAGCGTGTCGTACTGTACGGAAAACAAATTATTCATGCTGGGACACGTAAACCAAATAGCCAGCTGCATTTTATGATAAGGCAGGTTTTCATCTCCTCCAGATTGTAAAGGTACACTGCAGGAAAAGCCTAAAATGTTGTCATTTATTTGTGTAGTGCACCAGTCTACCCCACCTCCTTCTGTTAGTAACTTGATGATCTGAAAATGCTGTTTATGATGCTGTTACATCTACCGCAGGTTCCCTTCTGAATCTCACATACGGAGAACTTGATGTGAAAAATAAAGATAAATACATTCTATCCATCTATCTATCTATCTATCTATCTATCTATCTATTATCTATCTATCTATCTATCTATCTATCTATCTATCTATCATCTATTTATCGCTCTATCTATTATCTATCTATCTATCTATCTATTATCTATCTATCTATCTATCTATCTATCTATCTATCTATCTATGATCTATCTATCTATCTATCTATCTATCTATCTATGATCTATCTATCTATCTATCTATCTATCTATCTATCTATCTATCTATCTATTTATCTATACTATATTGCCAAAGGTATTGGGCCGCCTGCCTTTACACCCACCTAGTCTTATGCAGGCCATAGATGGGTCAAAAACCAGCCGTTTTTTAAAAAAAAAAAGAAAAAAAAAGAAAAATCTGTCGTTCAATAGGCTGACGTTACCACCAACAATAAAAAAAATCGGCCGATTTTCGTCCCATCTACGGCCGGCATTTAATTACTTCTGTCCCTGCAGAGAGCTGCACTATTATATTTGACATGAAAAAGTATAGCGGTTACAACAATGTATCTATTTGTATCCATTTCGGATACAGATGGTTTTATTCGGATACAAATAGATACAATGTTGCAACCGCAAGACTTTTTCATGTCAAATATAATAGCGGACTGGAATTCTTCTTCTTCTTTTTCTTCTTCTATCAAGTCACGTGTCATGCACGGATTTTTTATCGGTAAAAAGATCAGCTGATTTAAAAAAAATGTGCCAAAATCCCAAAAAACCACCGACCAATTAACCCACTAACGGTGCGAAAATCAGCCGATTTTTTTTTCGGCCAAAAAATCGTCCGATTTTCTACCCGTCTATGGCATGCATTAGTCCTAAGGGTTCATTTTTGAGTTGGCCCCGCCCTTTGCAGCTATAACAGCTTCAACTCTTATGGGAAGGCCGTCCACAAGGTTTAAAAGCGCATTTGTGAGGTCAGGCACTGATGTGTCGGATAAGACAGTCTCCACTCTAATTCTCCCCAAAGATATTCCATTGGGTTGAGGTCAGGACTCTGTGCAGGTCAGTCAAGTTCCTCCACCCCAAACTCTCTCCTCCATGTCTTTATGGACCTTGCTTTGTGCACTGGTGTGCAGTCATGTTGGAACAGGAAGGGGCCATCCCCAAACTCTTCCCACAAAGTTCGGAGCATGAAATTGGTATGCTGATGCCTTAAGAGTTCCCTTCACTGGAACTAGGGGGCCAAGCCCAAACCCTGAAAAACAACCCCACACCATAACCTCCCCTCCACTCCTTACACTTGGCACAATGCAGTCAGGCAAGTACCATTCTGGCAAACGCCACACCCAGACACGCCCATTGGATTGCCAGACAGAGAAGCGTGATTGGTCACTTCAGAGAACACGTCTCCACTGCTCTAGAGTCCAGTGGCGGCGTGCTTTACACCACGGCATCCGACGCTTTGCTCATATAATAATAAAATGGTGGTCTTTTAATAACTACAGTTCAGATTTAAGTCTAATTTATGAGAACACAGCATGCTTGTTGTATAGCTGTAATTTTTTATCCTGGCATCCATCTTGTACAGCTGACTGCCATGCGAACTATATTTTTGTCATCTTCAGTAACTTTTTGTTATGAATGGCCCTGAACCTTAGCGTATTCACTGCTTCTACAGAACTAGAGAACTAGAGGACTGCCCAAACAAACCTGCTGAATTTCATTGCAACCCACATGGAAGAAAATATATTTTAAATATATTTTAAAAATATTCTTCCCAAATATATTGCCATATATTTGAAATACTACAATTTTGGCCATATTCAATATATTAAAAAAAAAAATTATATATATATACACTGCTTGCTGAAATGTGTTTTTGTTACAAAATATATGAAAAATGTTTTTTAAAATTCATTTCAAATATACTGTATGTCTTTAACCCCCCTGGCAGTATTCCCGAGTGTAGCTCGGGGTAAAGTTTCAGCACCACAAGCGGTAACCCCGAGCTACACTCGGGAATACACTGCAGCGTTGCTCCGGGATCTCTTCTGCACTTACCTTGTCCTGCGCTCCCGCGATGTCCCCCCTGCAGTGTCCCCGGCAATGTCCTCTGGCCGATGCCGGCATCTGTCTTCCGGGTTCCGTTCCCTGCGAGCGTCGGGGCGTACGGGGGATGGAACTGGCGGGAAATTTAAAAATGTGAAAAAGTGACATTCACTAAATACACTAAAATCACATAGTATAACATTCCTGTATCAAACCATTTCACATACATTGTGTCCCGAGTGCTTTGTCCGGCGCCCTGCCTGCATTTTTACTGTTCTTTCTGCCTGGAAACTGAGAAACGTCCATGGCGTCCAAAAAGCGTCCCTTTAGGTCAAAAGCGGTTTTAGACCGGCTAGAGAACAGCGATAGTAAATCAGAACCACTTGCAGAATTGAGTGATAATGATTCGTGGGGGAAATTCCTCATCAGACACTGAAAACGATTCTGCGACTTTGCTCAGCGATGTGCAAACTTGGCGCTCATTTCAAATTTCAGTGTTTTTGGTTTGATTATATTATTGAATTAAATTTATTATTATTATATTATTATTTTTTATGATTATTTATTATATTATAATTTATGATTTCGTGTTTCAAATTTTATCCTACCCGGGATGTTTACTAGACTCTTGTTCGGACAGATTTCAGTGAGTTATTCCTAAAAATTACAGGCCTACAATAAAAAAAATACATATTTCCATGCAAAAAAATTTACCGCTTTGAGCACAGAAATATGGGCATAATCAGACCGCTAGGGAGGTTACAAATACAAATCTACATTTTTGGAATGCATTTACAAATATATGTAAAAATAAATTTACCCTCCCTGTAACCTTAATGCTAAAGCTGGCCATAGATGGATCAAAATGTGGCCGGTTCAGCAGGGGATGGCTGAATTTCGATCCATCTATGGGCAGGCTGTTGTAAAATTTTTGCTTGATAGCCCACAGTGCTGATGAGTGTATTTTCATGGCGGGGAAGCCTCCCTGCTGTCAAAATACAATAGCTCCGCGGGAGGGATTCCCCCATCCACCTCCAATGTGTGGATGGGCATATCAATTAATTTTCTTTGTTAAACCTGATATTTGAACAAAAGAAAATGAATCATGTATGGCCTGCCTAACTCTTCATGTAGCCAAATTAAGGCCTAATACCTCCCTGTAGCTCTACGGCAGGGGTCTCCAAACTTTCTAAGCAAAGGGCAAGTTTACTGTCCCTTCAGACTTTAGTGGGGCCGGACCTTGGCCAGTGGAAGTAGAATATGCTCCAGGGTCAGTGGGAGTAAACCTTTCCTTAGGCTTGGTGGTCAATAGGAGTGAAAAAATGACAAAGAGCATATGGTTAGTAGGAAGAGGGATGATGCGCCATCACTGGTATTGGTGGGAGGAATAGTGCCCCATCATTGGTGTCAGTGGAAGAAATAATGCCCCATCAATGGTGTCAGTGGGAGAAATAATGCCACATCGTTGGTATCAGTGGGAGGAATAGTGCCCCACTACTGGTGTAAGTGGAAGGAATGGTGTCTCAACTCATTGACTGTGGGACAGTGCCTCAAATCAGTGGGAGGAATAGTGACCCAAGGGCCCAATAAAGGCAAGCAGAGGGCCACATCCAGCAATTTGTAGACCACTGCTCTACAGTAACTCTCATGCTAAAAACATCCTTTTGCCTCCAAAACTGGCCACGCTTGTTTCAATCTGTCTGCACAAGGGTACAGTAATAGACCATCCTCTGAAGAGGAAGGGTCTCAATGCCTGAACCCCCCACAGTGCAGGACTCCTAACGTGGCACAGTACTCTGGTCCACCTAGGCCACCTAGACCCTGCTCTTTAGGGTCTTGCTGAAGCTAGTCTTCCAAGTACTTGGTTAGGGCTTTCCTGAAGAGAGTCCATTGATGAGAAGAGGAAAAAGACCCGAAAGCCACAGATCCTCTCCCTGACATCAGGGCAGGCACTGAAAAACCTGCGCCCTCCATCTCTGTGAGCAAAAAAAACAAACCCACATGTGCAGTGTGCTTATGCAATAAATATGTGCAGAAAATAAATAAAAAGTGCCAAGTGCAGTACATAAGGCAGGACAAGATGTCTCTATACCTAGATGATATTGGACATCCTTCAGCCAGGAAATTTAGATGGGCTCCATCTAGAAACAAAAAGACGCTGAACATCGCTAGCTCCATAGGTGATATGAAGAGTGAAAGGTCCTCAACCTCAAGCTCCTCCTAAGCCATGCCCACTGATGCGTTTCACCCTGATCCAGGGCTTGATCTACTACTAAGCCCCAGGAAATGTATATTATATAGGGCGCGTTTGTTGGAGCCCTACCTCTGTAGCTGTAGGATAAAGGTGCCAGATGGATATCAGGGATGGATGGATGGGAGCAGTAACACTGAGGCAGCTCTTCTTAGAGTGGAAGCAAGGCTCTAATGCAGTAAGAAGAAAAAGAGAGGAAGGCGCCTCTAAGTGCAGTATTAACAATTTATTTAGTAAACAATGGAAAATTTGCACTTACTAGATAAATAGTTAAAAAGACTCATTGTGTGGTAATTAGATCCAGGTGGGACATCCAGCCGTCCAGCAGCAAACTCTGTCTATAGGATCAGGAAGTAGAGTCCAGGATGTGCCTGTGCATCAAAATGAAGCTAGGAGAGCAGTCGGATGTAGGAGGTGAAGGGGGCGGTAATGCATTTCTGAGCATGCTCAGTAGGCTCCTTCTTCAGACCTGATCTTGATCCTATAGACAGAGTTTGCTGCTGGACGGCTGGATGTCCCACCTTGATCTAATTACCACACGATGGGTCTTTTTAACTATTTATCTTGTAAGTGCAATTTATCCATTGTTTACTAAAAAAATTGTCAATACTGCACTTAGAGGCGCCTTCCTCTCTTTTTCTTACTAAGCCCCAGGGGCCGTGGTGAAACGTGTCATGGCATTTATGGATCCCTGCACACTTACTGAATAGGGAATCACCAGACTTATGCAGGCCACAGATGGGTCGAAAACCGGCCGATTTTTTGGATGAAAAAAAAATCGGCAGATTTTCAGATCGTTAGTGGGTTAATAGGTTGACCGTTTTTCAGCATTTTGGCACATTTTTAATAATAAAGTTGGAAAAAATTGGCTGATTTTGCCGGAAATGATAGGCAAATCGGCCGATTTTTTTAAAAAAATCTGCGCATGAGCCGTGACTTGCAAGAAGAAGAAAAAGATGAAGAAACAGAAGAAGAAAAAGAAGAAAAAAAAGAATAAGAAAAAGAAGAAAAAGAATTCCAGTCCGCTATTATATTTGACATGAAAAAGTATTGCAGTTGCAACATTGTATCTATTTGTATCCGAATAAAAACATCTGTATCCGAAATGGATACAAATAGATACATTGTTGCAACTGCAATACTTTTTCATGTCAAATATAATAGCGCAGCTCTCTGCAGGGACAGAAGTAATTAAATGCCGGCCATAGATGGGACAAAAATCGGCCAATTTTTTTCACCGTTGGTGGTAACGTCGGCCTTTTGAACGACCGATTTTTCGTTTTTTTGTTAAAAAAACGTCTGGTTTTTGACCCATCTATGGCCTGCATTACCTGTACATCTGAGCATCTGGAGTGGCACTATAAGTGGTTGTAGGGTATAACGAGTATGGGCTCTGACTTACTACAGCTTCTAATGCACATTGTGAAAAGCTCACAGTGTGCAGTGAAATCGGAAGAAGAATTTCAGTGCAGGAGAGGAGCCGGTACAACTGTGCAAGACTGAAAGCAAGGCTGGAGTTCAGCTTTAAAGGGATATTCCCTTGCAGCAAAAAAAAAAAAATCACTCCTGTTGACAAGACATTAGAAGAGGAATAGTCTCGCTTATCATGAATAATTCTTTGAATTCATCATTATTTGGGTTGCTCGTAGCCAGTGGTATCCGGCTCTCTCCGCTCCTCTTTTAGACTTCTGGCAGATCACTGTCAGAACCGGAGATAAGCATTTAATGAGGAGAACAATACAGTAATTGGCCTGTCAGATGGAGAACCCTAAATGTATTGACTATTTGACACAATAATGTGACACTTCTTATGTAAATGTATTAACAGGCAGTGATTGTTCCTATCTCACAATTTCACACATTCTATCCTCGCGGGGTCTTTTTTTTTGCCTAGAACTAGTAGGTTCGCTATAACCGCTCCATCCCCGCTGAACAAAGAGGCATTCTGGGAATCATTTTTTTGTCTTTACCAGAGGCGTCTTCAGGCAGGAGCGGGATGGAATCTATGGGGTCCCGTCCAGGCCTCTGGCTGGATCATTTTAATAAAACGGAATCTAATTTCTTCTTTTTCAGTATGGCTCCTGGAAGCTGAAAGAGAGCCGATCGCAGAGCGGGGAATGGAGTGTGAAGGCGGGGGGAAATTTCTGTTTCCCAAAAAAGAAAAGCGTTTATTGAACCTCCAAGAGTTATATCCTAAAGGCCCCCGTAGACTGCATGGATTTCAGCAGCTTGAGCCCAAGAGAGGGGAAAATCTGTCAATCTCCCCATCCACACTACCAATGCCCATGGAGGAATCTCCGCTGTGTTCAGGCAGCTGTGGATGCTTGTTCTGCCAATGGCGACTGCATAGGATAGGACAGTTAAGCCCATAGATTGTGAATCTTCCTTTCCTTCCAGCACAAGTGGAAGGAAAGGAAATGATTCCCCCACCCACACAGTCAGTGTTGATGGGGAATCACTCCTGCAGTGTTCTGCCAGCAGAGAACAGGATATATAACTGCTTGAACCCTGTTTTGTGTAATCGTTTAGGATTGGCCAAAATTACCTTTACTGAACTAACAGCACTTTAAGCACTTTCAGTCCTAATACAAACCCCACCAGTGTGTTCTGGGTCTAGCAAAGGGCTTTCTACTGCCTGGATCCACTTGGTGTGTATGACAGGGCTCGACAAATCCCAGGCGCCAGGTTGCCATGGCAACTAGAAGTTGCGTTCTAGCCCCTGGATTCACATACTGCCTCCCTGTGACTTCAATACAAAATCGTGCCCCATTGACTTCAGTGCAAGAACACCGCCCATTGACGTCAGTGCAAAATCACATCCCATTGACTATAATGCAAAAATCACGTCCCATTGACTTCTGGGCAAAATCACATCCCATTTTCTTCAATGCAAAATTGCCTATCATTGACTTCAATGCAGAATCACATTCCATTGACTTCAATGGAAAATCGCGCCCTTTTGACTTTAATGCAAAATCACGTTGCATTGACTTCAATGCAAAAACTCCTCCAATTGATTTCAATGTAAAACGCCTCCAATTGACTTCAATGCAAAAACTCATCCCATAGACTTCAATGCAAAAATGCATCCCATTGACTTCAATGCAGAATCACGTCCTATTGACTTCAATTCAAAACCGCCTTCCATTGACTTCAATGCAAATTTGCCTCCTATTGACTTCGATGCAAAATCGCCTCCCATTGACTTCAATGCAAATTCGCCTCCCATTGACTTCAATGCAAATTCACCTCCCATTGACTTTAATACAAAATTGCCTCCCATTGACATCAATACAAAATCGCCTCCTATTGACTTCAATGCAAAAATGTCTCCGATTGACTTCAATACAAAATTGCTTCCCATTGACTTCAATGAAAATCGCCTCCGATTGACTTCAATGCCAAAACTCCTCCCATAGACTTCATTGCAAAAATGCCTCCCATTGATTTCTGTACAGAATCGCATCTTATTGACTTCAATACAAAACTGCCTTCCATTGACTGCAATGCAAAAACACCTCTCATTGACTTCAGTGCAAAAATTCCTGACAATGGCAATCCTATGTGAACACTTCTCCCCACACACCACTCTACTGTTATCACTTGAGAGTCTAGAACGCACCGCTACAAACTCAGGACCCTGTTCATAATGGCACTCAAAACGCAATACGTGTGGATCTCATCTGTGTGAACCACCTCAATAGGAACACATAATATGTAGCGTGTCATGCGAATCTGGGAGTGTGAAAACGCATCCAGCATCACGTATGTGTGAACCAGGGCGGCTCCATTCACACCTGGGTGTTTTGGGATTGTGTCAGAATCACTGTCATCACAAAATGCAGATTCAGGTGCCATTATTTTCAGTGGCACCTAAAACGTGGTGTGGTTTTATCCTGAATGCCGAGTGGGAAATCTCATCGCGTGAAGCTTGTCACCCCAAACGTTTCCTTCCCCCCCGGGCGCTGACAACCCACACTATTCAAATAAAATAAATTGGCTCCTGACTTTTTTAGCTGGCTTCTAGATTCAAAGCAAATTTGTCATGCCCTGGTGTATGTCCTGACCAGCTTAGCTCGTGCCTCTGTCTACTGTGCTGCACATCGGTCCCACAATCCCGCATTTATCACCCTTCCATGGGACATAAGTCCCGAAATACTGCAGAGAAGTATCATTTCTGCTTCTCATACTTACCATCTCATTGGTGGTCCAAACTTCTGAACAAAGGGCCAGTTCGGGGAGGGAGGAGCACTGTGGGCATTGGGAGTACAAAAGTTCTTGACATCAGTAGGAATAAAAAATGCCCCATCTTTGGTGTCAGTGGGAGAAATAGTGACCCATTGATGGTGTCAGTTGAATGAATAGTGCCCCATTGATGGTGTAATTGGGAGGAATAGCTCCCCAGTGGAGCTGGGGGGTTATGCCCCATTGTTGGTCTTATTGGGCCTCATTGTTGGTGCTTTGGAAGGAATTTTGTCCCTTCATTGGTGTCAGTGGATAAAAATAGTGCCCCAAGGGCCGGATAAAGGCAAGCAAAGGACTGCAGTAAAGGCTGAGTCTTGAACATATGCTAAGAAGATCCCACAGATGGTTAGTGGACTTCTTAAAGTGTTACTAAACCCCGGACCCTGCATTCACTATATCTGGTCTCCCCGGACCCTGCATTCACTATATCTGCTCTCCCTGAACCCTGCATTCACTATATCTGGTCTCCCCGGACCCTGCATTCACTATATCTGGTCTCCCCGGACCCTGCATTCACTATATCTGGTCTCCCCGGACCCTGCATTCACTATATCTGGTCTCCCCGGACCCTGCATTCACTATATCTGGTCTCCCCGGACCCTGCATTCACTATATCTGGTCTCCCCGGACCCTGAATTCACTATATCTGGTCTCCCCGGACCCTGCATTCTCTATATCTGGTCTCCCTGAACCCTGCATTCTCTATATCTGGTCTCCCTGAACCCTGCATTTACTATATCTGGTCTCCCCGGACCCCGCATTCACTACATCCGGTCTCCCCTGACTCTGAATTCACTATATCTGGTCTCCCCTGACTCTGAATTCACTATATCTAGTATCCAAGGAACCTGTATTCACTATATCTGGTCTCCCCGGACCCTGCATTCACTATATCTGGTCTCCTGGACCCTGCATTCACTATATCTGCTTTCCCTGGACCCTGCATTCACTATATCTGGTCTCCTGGACCCTGCATTCACTATATCTGCTTTCCCTGGACCCTGTATTCACTATATCTGGTCTCCTGGACCCTGCATTCCCTATATCTGGTCTCCCCGGACCCTGCATTCACTATATCTGGTCTCCCCGGACCCTGCATTCACTATATCTGGTCTCCCCGGACCCTGCATTCACTATATCTGGTCTCCCCGGACCCTGCATTCACTATATCTGGTCTCCCCGGACCCTGCATTCACTATATCTGCTTTCCCTGGACCCTGCATTCACTATATCTGGTCTCCCACAGTACATCACCTCAGACAGCCACATACACTGCACTAGAAGGTAGGAAACTCTCCAGTAGAATTACAACCCGCATCCTGTTCCCTAACACTTACCTGTCCCTGTCACCGCTGCAGGGTGCGTCACGAGCCTTGCCGTTCCCTCGCATTTCCTGATTGCAGGAGAGTGTAAGTGATCCTTTGGCTCCTGCAGCTGCCTACCAGGAACTGAGAGGAAGGAGCAAGGGTGTGGCTTGCAGGGCACTGTGTGCTTCAATGGATCTGGTCTCCCCTGCTTCAATGGATGCACACAGCTTCAATGGATGCACACAGCCCCGGCTGCGGGGCTGTGTGCTTCAATGGATGCACACAGCCCCGGGTGGGAGTTTAGTTCAGTTCATCAGAAAATTAAATGCCTGTTTAATGTGTATAGGGCCAGGAAGTATGGGTGGCACTTAGTTGTCAGCTCTCCAGCTGGTCCCAAGCACTTTCATCTTTTCCTAGTCTCCCTTCCAGATTCGCTCTGGATGGCCTCTTGAATGGCCAGACGCGATGACGTCACGTCCGCACATACTCATAGGAGGCACGTCATTGTGGCAAAGAGCAGTGCCGTAATTGTACTCTGAGCTGCACATGAGCAGGTGAAGCATTGATAACGGTATATACCACTACAGTCCCTTCTGGTATAAAAACTCTCCCTTTTGTCTCCTGCAGCTGTCTATCAGTTCCCTTTGATAGCTCAGCTGGTAGAGCGGAGGACTGTAGTAGACAAAGGAACTGAGAGGAAGGTGCAGGGGTGTGGCTTGCAAGGCACTGTGTGCTTCAGTGGATGCACACAGCCCCAACTGGAAGTGCACATGCACTG
The DNA here is from genome assembly GCF_062004578.1 of Staurois parvus. Lineage (NCBI taxonomy): Eukaryota > Metazoa > Chordata > Amphibia > Anura > Ranidae > Staurois > Staurois parvus. Next base: position 693,753 of record NW_028319079.1, read on the forward strand.
GTGTCCGCTATGCAATGGAGACACCAGCAAACAGGGAGAGGTGGAGGGGAAGCAGCTTGGGAACGGGCTGGGGAGCCAGGAAGGACAACTTTGTTTTACATTATATGTTCGTGTGGATTTCCTGAATTAAAATATATTTAAAAAAAGGCTTAGTATTACTTTAATACAACTCGTCTAAAAGGCACGACAATGAAAGTCAGCACTGTGCGCATTAACGCATGCATTACAGTGGGAATGAGCCTGCAGGAGCTGAGACCAGGGTGATTGAGCTGTACACAGGCTTGCTTTTAATCTTCCACTCTGCATCCCTTACTTTATGAGGTTTTTTTTTTTTTCCAAGTATTTAAGAAAATTGACAGAAATAACTGAGATAAATGGTTGCCATGACAACCCATCACGCAGCACCTTTCATCTTGCAATATCTAGAAGTGGTATTGCAATCCAAATGAGGAGGGGGTGATACATTAACAAGTTCTGTGCTGTGCGATTAAAGTGTATGTAAACCTGAACAATGAACGTCTTTTATTTGCTGCCTTTTGGTCTTTTTATTATTCCATTAAAAGCATGTGGTTATATCGGGGCGATAAGTGCAAAGAAATACCTGCTGACCCTGCCAGAAATCTAGTGCTGTCCTCTGCATTGTGCTTTGGTAGGTAAAGCAGTGTTACCAGCTCTGCCCAGTTCTCCTCTGTGAACTACAGAACACCTCCTATTTGTTATAGAAAGGGGGAGGTGTTCTGTAGGGCTAACACACTTTCTGTAATAGGATGTTAATGTTGCTCTTCCTAGAGACAGTACAGTGTGCAAGCATTGGCACCCTAAGGGCCCATTCACACTAGAAACTGCGCATCAATTGCGTGTTTATTCTTTGCACATTTGCATGTATTTGATGCATGGTTTGCATTCCGTTGATTCACATTTTTCTATCTGCATTTGTCCTGTGAAGTAATTTCCTTCTTCTTTCTTTCTGTCCTCGGGCTGCAATGTGCACTGCGATGCTTGTTTGTGGTGCGGAAAAATGCAGCATGCTCCACATTTTTTATGAACTATGAACATAGGATGGATTTTATACTGTCTATGCAGTTGGAGTGCAGTCAAAAATGCATCCAACTGCACCTGGTGTGAAGGGCCCTAAGACAAGTTTTTTTACTGGATTGATCACCAGGTGATCCCATCTATGGACTAGTAAGATGCAATATATTACATTTCTGTTCTTTAAAACTTTAGATAAACTTTAAGCGCTTGTTCACACAAGTGGCTGGTGGGGGAAGGTGTAAAAATAGGCAGTTGAGCCATGATTTTACTGCCCCTTGACCACCCCTTCCTCTGCACACTGCTATACAGCATTACACATGTCTAGCAAAATGTTGCATAAAAACAGGGATTTTACTTCACATACATTGCAGTACAGGTTTAACTTGACCAACTGCATCAAAGTAATGCCTCTCTGGCCAGTCCCTACTCTACTCTGCAAAATGCAATATACCTGCTTATAGGATACTGTAGGAGAGCTATAGTCTAAGGTCTGGTCATTACCCTACGTTAGGTGCACTACAATAAAAATATGATCTGTCTGTGCTCTATTCCTAAAGGCTTTGCACATACTATATAATATATATATATATCTCCCATCAGGTGCTAAAGGGGTGTGACCACGTGAACACCAAATTATCTGAATCAACCCTCTGCACACCGTTGCACACCCTTACACATTTCTAGTAAACTTTGCATCAAAGCGGGTATTTTTAGTTGCATACATTGCAATACATATATAAGCTGGACTTCATTGCAATCCCTCTCTGGCTTGTCACTACTCTACTCTGCAAAAATGCAAATGTTCAGCGGGCAGTACTGCCACCAAGAGCATGCTATTCAGGTGAATGGGGCCAAGCCATAATGTACACGGTTGTGGAGAGGTGATGTGGGCGTAAAATAGATGGTGAGATTACATACCACCTCACAGCCTCCTATCAACTTCTCACTAAAAAGCAAGGTACCACAGATCGCCTTTCAAAGGGATGGCAAGAGTTGTCAGAAGTGTGAACAAGCCACAGATCTGAATTCGGAGAGATGTAAAGTTTGTGTAGATTTGTCATGTGTTTTCTTCCTTGTGGTCCCAATCATACTAGCATACAGTGCAGAAAACCCATGTTCTTTGCCAGTTTCCTGCACCACATTCAAAATTCACTGCCCTTTCGATCTGCAGTGGGTGTCAGTGCAAAGTTAAAGCAGATCTCCACCCTTTCACTGCCACATTTAGCACTTTTTCGGTGGGGGGGAGAGCGAGTATCTGGTTTTGAAGTTCAGCCTCCTCCTTCCCCCTGCAGTCTTCTGGGACACTTCGCAAGTACCAGAAGACTACGGGACCAATCACAAGGCTCAGTATCACTGCACAGTAGGATACCGATAATTTCCCTTACTTGCAATGCCAGCGCTGGTAACCCAGAAGTTAGTGAAGAACTGTCCTGGGTGACAACGGCGCTGGACCCCTAGACAGGTAACTGTCCTTGCATTAAAAGTCAGCAGCTACAGAATTTGAAGCTGCTGACTTTTCATTTTTTGGGGTGAGCCTGGAATTCCTCTTTAATGACACCCCAAACGCAGCTGGCAAACACAGTGTGTTCGCCCACTCTGGATTACAAAAGTACCATGCGATCCGGTTGCAGTGCATTTCCAAAAGAAGTACTAGTACTATTGGTGCGGTGCAATTTTAACCCATTCAGAATGTACAGGCCTGCATGTGCGCAGAGCGATCCTGTGCGATTCGCATGCAGTTCCTAGTGCGAATGGGTCCTGAATCTTAGCGTGCTTTGCGTACTTTTTTCCAGACATGTGCAGTAATCCAGTGTGAGACGTTACCTTCCTGTAAGAAAGACCAGTCGCTGCTGCTCTCTCCCCTTGTGCAGGGTGACTGGTCTTGTCTCCGCCCCCTCCTGTAGTTTTCTGCAGGCAGCTTGTAGTGGGCGGAGCCTGCTGGGCCTCTCCCACAGCTATACTCTCAGCACCAGCTATGTACAGCACAGTGATGATGTCACTGCTACTTTCACATGGTAATATCTGGGTTTTAAAGGTGTTCATTGCACACAAAGTGGATTTGTAACATCCGTAGAGGAATGTTGAAAGGAATTTCTTCCTGCTTGGAGTTCAGCTTTAAGCACTTTGTGTTTATTCAGCACGTTACATTCTGTGTCTCATTCTATACATATTTCTTTGTTGAATTACTCAGGAGAACGCGGATTCTTACAGAGCGAAGCATTCATCTTTTTCCAATCAGTTATCAAGTGAATCTGTTAAGTGGTAACAGAGGGACGTATACACATTATGTTGAGATGGACAAGTCAAGTTTCTTTTTTTTTTTCCCCGACGCGTCTTCTGTAATAGGAACAGCTGGTTAAAGTACGCAGGCTGCTCTTTTTGTCTGTTGACGTGCTCGGCAGGCTTATTAGCATTCTGCTCAGCCACCTAGCGAGCCGGGGTGGTGATGAGACGGCGGGCTGCAGTAATTTCCCCATTGCAGAGTTCGTTCTCCCTCGCGGCTCGGAGGAGAAGGTGGTGAGATGGGGTGACCTCTCGCCTCAGCAGACTACGTGCAATGAAAAAAAGCGCACTGAAGATCGCAGAAGACACTCATTGTTTTCTCTGCTCTTTAACAAAATAAAGTAACAGGGCAGTGTTTAATAGACGCAGCGCCAGCTCCAGGCAAAAGTCAACATTTGGTAATACATATGCAATGGGCTTAGCTACTTAGCCGTGCCTGCTGCTTGTGTTTCGGATGCATCCCTGCAAGGATAAAGTTGTCCCCAAGGTTATAGGGCTTTGGCTGAATCCTATTGGTGGCGGCAGATTGTGCAGACCAATAGCCATTACACATGAGGCTGTTTTAACCACTTGAGCTCCAGAGGATTTACCCCCCTTAATGACCGGGCCTCTTTTTGCTACTCGGCGCTGCACTAATTCAACTGATAATTGCGCGGTCATGCAATGCTGCACCCAAACGAAATTTACGTCCTTTTTTTCACACAAATAGAGCTTTCTTTCGGTGTAATTTGATCACCTGTGCGCTTTTTATTTTTCGCGCTATAAACAAAAAAAGGCCAAAAATTTTGAAGAAAAACAATATTTTTTACTTTCAGCTATGAAAAATATATAGTAAACTCAAAGTTGGTTATAAATTTAGGCCAAAATGTATTCTGCTCCATGTTTTTGGTAAAAAAAATCCCAATAAGTGTATATTGATTGCTTTGTGTGACAGTTATAGCGTCTACAAACTATGGTATAAATACTGCAATTTACGCCATTTTTCTGCTATACAGCGCTGCGCTAGTTTAACGGACAATTGCGCGGTCATGCAATACGGTACATAAATGAAATTTACATCCTTTTTTCCCCACAAATTGAGCTTTCTTTTGGTGGTATTTGATCGCCTGTGCAGTTTTTATTTTTTGCGCTATAAAAAAAAAAGGCTGACAATTTTGAGGAAAAAAAAACAATATTTTGGACTTTTTGCTATAAAACATGTCCAGTAGAAAAAAAATGCAAAATAAAATTTAGTAAAATTTCTGCCAAAATGCATTCTGCGACATGTCTTTGCTAAAAAAAAAACCCAATACGTGTAAATTAATTGGTTTACGTGAAAGTTATAGCGTTTACAAATGGCGGGAAAGATACTGGGATTTTTAGTTTTTTTTTTATACTAATAATGGCGGCGATCAGCGAATTATGGCGGTGATCAGGGACTTATGGCAGCGACCAGCGACTTATGGCGGGACTGCGGTGGACATTCTGACATTGGGGGGTACTGACTTGGGGTCACTGACATCCCCAAAAACACTAATACAGTGATCAGTGCAAAAAAAAAAACACTGACACTGTACTAATGGCAATGGGGAGGAAGGGGTTAACTTTATTTTGCAGGGAAGGGTTATAGGAGTGAGGGGAGTGTTTTACTAGGGGGCGGGGGTGTGTACTGGGCGGGACAAGGCTGATCGAGAAAGAGAAACTGTTCTTTCTCGATCAGCTCATCCTCCAGCTGACAGGGAAGTGACAGACAGCACAGCTACTGCAGCTGTGCTCTCTGTCACTGTTTGCCACCGATCGCTGGGAGATAGCTGCTAAGGAGTGGCTGTGACCCAGCGACTGACATCTGCGGCGGTGATCGGCGGGACAAATAGGGCGGCAGCGCGCCTTGTGCGCACCCCCTATTTGTTTACAAAACACACATTTTAAAACGTGGTTTTGCCTCTGAGTGCCGCCCTTCCGCCGTATATGTACAGTGGCTGGGCGTCATGTAGTTAAAAAAAAATAAATTTCTGAGCAGGGTGGATTTGATTTAAATCAAACTGATTTAAATCACTAGTCAGTAAGGCTTGATTTAAATCCTAGTTTTCTACATAAAGACTAATTCTTGCTGGTATAACTTTAATATACAAGTAGATGAAGATTTTTAGAATAACTTTTCATATTAGTTTTTTTATCCCCAGTTTAATAGGTTAATCATTCATATTTGGACAACTTTTCTGTTGTACTTAGGAAGGAGAAAAATAATCATTCCCTTAATAATAACAATTTAAATAGATTTATTCAACTGAAACAATAACATTCCAGCATATGTGATTTGCTTAAACATCCATGTTTGGTAACTAATTTGGCTAAACAAAATATATATATTTTAAGAAACTTAGACTGTCAGCCCCTTCCTCCTCACACTTAGTTTCACTTTCTTCTTGTGCAGATCTATTCCACTCCAAACAATCCGAAAAATATTGTTTCTATTCTATTCACTGAACTTCTTGAAACTTAGCAGTGAAGGGGTTGATTCTGTATTCATAGGTTTGTAGAAGTTAGGATGAAGGTCTTTTTCTTAACTCTGTTCATGTTATAACATTTTTGCTGTGAAGAAGAGGCATGTGATCTCCGCTGAGTCAAATTCAGTTTTGAGAACTGCAAAAGTAAACCGAACATCTGTGATAATATCTTGTAGGCAGAGAAACTGCCCAATAATCTTACAAAAACCTCTGGAAGAGCATGACATTGTGAATGGATTCATGGAATTTATTTACCAAAAAAATTAAACATATACAGCCTTATTCTACATAATTAAAAAAACTAATCTTTATTTCATGACGGAATAACCTTTGGATGGTAATATATTTTCCTCAAAAAGCATTTTATTCAAAAAAATCCGATTTAAATAAAAAAAAATCAGATTTTTAAAATTTTTTTTTAAAATCATTGATTTTTATCCACCCTGTTTCTGAGTGATAGTCTCAAACATTCACACAACTTTCACAAATAATGCTTCTATTTCGTCTGATATGTTTATTTAATATGATTATCGGCTCCATCTATTGGTCATAAAGCGTTATTTTCCAAATTTGGGTATTTCAGGAAAATACTGCATTATGACCACTAGATGGGGCTGATGATTATAGGAAATAAGCATGTTAGACAAAATACAGGGTGTGTGAACATGTGAGGCACAGAGATTTTTTTTTTTAATAAATAGATGCAATATGTATATCTTCTGGACATGCTATAAGTGCAGGTATGATAAGACCCACCTCACTACTACCTCAATCAAGAGTTAAGGATACGTTCACCCTTTAGCCAAAGATAATAAATGCTCATTTTTCTGCAGGTAAAAAAAATGTTAATTTATTATTTTTGGTTGCAGAAGCCTGTAAACCATTGGTGATCGATGGTGCCTTGCATGTCTCCTGCAGACCTGTCTGTATGGGATGTACAGGCAAGCAGATATACTGACAGGAAGAATCAGTGAACTCATTAACAGCTTCATTAACTCATTAACTGCTACAGGACAGCATGGGTGTGCAAAATCATGTACATATACATGATTTCGCATTTCCAGGTAGGGGGCGCGTGTGAGTTGCGTGCACGCCCTACCCGCACCACCATTCGCGGCCGCAGCTGTCAATCAATGGGTCCCGGCTGGTGATTACTCGCCGACACCTGGTGATTTTTGAGGATCTCCGACAGGGAGGAGAACTGTTTTGTTTACTAACAGTTCTCCTCCCTGTCAGCTCGGGCACACTGCTTTGGATGACGTGCAGTGAAGCACACTGACACCACCCCCTAGTAAAACACTCCCAGCACACAGCTAACTCTTTGATCGCCCCTCATGGTTACCCCTTCCTGTCCAGTGCAATTAGTACAGTGTCAGTGTTTTTTTTTTTTAGCACTAATCACTGTATTGGTGTCACTGGGGATGTCAGTGACACCAAGTCAGATCCCGCCAGTGTCAGAATGTCTGCCGCAGTCCCGCTATAAGTCGCTGATCGCCGCCATTACTAGTAAAAATAGAAAATCTCAGTATATATACCGCCATTTGTAGACGCTATAACTTTCACGTAAACCAATTTATTTACACGTATTGGGATTTTTTTTAGCAAAGACATGGAGCAGAATACATTTTGGCCTAAATTTATGACGAAATTTGATTTTTAAATTTTTTTCACTGGACATATTTTATAGCAAAAAGTCAAAAATACAGTTTTTTTTTTCCTCAAAATTGTCAGTCTTTTTTTTTTATAGCGCAAACAATAAAAAACGCACAGGCGATCAAATTCCACCGAAAGAAAGCTCTATTTGTGGGAAAAAAAGGACGTAAATTTCATATGGGTGCAGTGTTGCATGACCGCGCAATTGTCAGTTAAAGTAACGCAGTGCCGTAAGGCAAAAAATCTCCTGGTCAGGAAGGGGGGTAATAATCTGGAGGGCGAGTGATGAAGAACTACAAGCCGAGAGCCGCTAAAGCTGTGGGCACATGTAGTTCATTCATTCGGAAATCTCTGTGAATGAATGATGCAGCCACATGGGCGGAGCCCCGCACAGCCTTAATCTATTGAAAAAGTGACAGCTAGTACGGGGAACTTCTCCCTGTACGTCTGTCATGGGGTTGGGATTGGGCAGTGGATGCAGCATTGGGAACATGTTACGTGTTCTACCCTAAAAACAGTGTAACAAGTTTCCAAAGGTGAACTTATCCTTTAAAGCGGAGTTCCAAACCTACCAACTAAAGCTAAATCCAACATAAACAGCACAAATATTTGCCGGTTGCAGCTAGACACTGATATGCATTCCCACAAAAGATCAGAATATATCTATATATATTGCAGGGCTACCCCAATATCCTCACACTATATTAGGTGTATTACTCATGAATGGTGGTGGAAACCTCCTTCACCTGATATCAAATCTGAATACCAGCCTATCATTGCATGCAAATGAAAACTATAAAACCATATGTAAAACAGCAACTTTCAATTTGCAATACCAGCCTTTCATTTGCATGCAAATGAAAACTATAAAACCATATGTAAAACAGCAACTTATGAATGATGGTGGGAACCCCACAAAGTGAGTAACCAACTCAATAAATAAACATATGCACCAAAATCTTATACATTTGTGGTAAAAATTATATCTATATTAGAAATTTTGTAATAATAAATTTCAAAGTGCACAGTGATGAATGATGTTGGAAACCTTTTGCTTTGACTGCAAAAATCACCTCTTTACACAGGCTAGGCGGTGTCACTTCCGGTCCAGCGTGATGACGTCATAAACCCAGCCCCAGTGCATCATTCGTCATGTGACTTTCTGAAGGGGTTTTTTTGTACTTCCTCAAGGGGTTTGCACTTTGTTTTATACATATACTCTTAAGTGCAGATAGCCTGCTCCTGCAAGAAGCTCATTTGTAACCCTCATAATAAAAATATTGTTAGTTCAGTGTCAGCTTTGAAGCCCAAACAGTTTTGTATAGAATGGAGAAGAGATAGCACCTCTATTAGGTTGTATTTGCTGTCAGTGACTCCATTGGTAAGATTTTCTGTGCATCAGTGACACCCGAGGAAGAATGTAAAAAGCCTGTAACTTTGTGCTTGAACTGAGATACATTTTGCATGAATTGAAGGGATATCCCACCGCTGTGGACAGCTCCAGGATTTTGCTTTGTTACTTGGATGTTTGCCTTCACTTGAAGACCATCAAGAACATGGTGATAAACGTTTATAGAATTTTTATATATTTCTGATTTATGTTCATCATAGTCATTTATTGTATGTAATCCTTACAATAAAAGAGCTTTGGCTGTACTTCTCCTTTAATGAAAAAAATTGTGGTGGTGAAAAGAAACGCTTAAAAAGGAATGTGAACAGCTAATGGGGTGGTTATGCTAGTGATACTGCTATGCACATTCTGGAGCTGGGAGACTTTGTATTAAATGAGAAATGTGGGATTTCAAAATAACAAATAAACATACTCGCCTAGATGAATGCAGCATCGGTCCTCTGCCGCCTCTATACTAAGACCTGAGCAATCAAAGATTCTGATGCTGATCACTCAGTTCTTGATCTTCACTGAGCAGAGAACCGTGACCATCAGTCACTGCCAGGGGCGGACTGACCATTTGGAAACTCAGGCACTGCCCGAGGGCCCGGGGTCAGTAGGGGGCCCCATGAGATGCCCCTGGTACCTTTTTCATAGGCTTTTTTGAGTTTGGGCAAGGACACAGGGGCCCCATGATCCCCTTTGCCTGGGGGCCCCATGAGTTGTCAGCCCGCCCCTGGTCACTGCTCTCTGCTCTGCCCTGCCCATCCAGCACTCACTGGAGCGCCGGGCTGTGGAGGAGGTGGGAGAAGCTGGCTCAGGATCTCAGAGGCTGAGCCAGCTGCTTGCCAGGTATCTGGGTGGATCCCGACAATGAGGTCCCTCTAGAGCCTGGACCGATGGAGTGGCGTCAGCCCAAAGCCAGGTCACAAGAGTGCCATACTAAGTGCACTCCTGTGAACAACAGGAGAAGTATGGACAAAAGCCCTACTTCTCCTTTAAGTCAGGCAGCTAATAGGACAACAGTTGACAGATATCAGGGTGCCACTCAGGTCACCATCGAAGTAAATAAACCCCAGTGAGGGCCCAACCAGGGGCGGACTGACAACTCATGGGGCCCCCGGGCAATAGGGGATCATGGGGCCCCTGTGTCCTTTTCCCAAACTCAAAAAATCCTATGAAAAAGGTACCAGGGGCATCTCATGGGGCCCCCTACTGACCCCGGGCCCTCGGGCAGTGCCCGAGTTTCCAAATGGTCAGTCCACCCCTGGGCCCAACTATAAAGCTTTCATAAATCTTCTGCACAATTATAGGAATATGAGACTGATCCTTACATAAGAAAAAGAATGCAGAAGGCGAGCGCGTTTCCTGCGCCTGAAAGTGGCATGTCATTATTATTTGACACCTTCAGTTGTGTATTTCAGAAACATTCACGAGAAAATGTTTGATGTTTATGGAATGATCAGTTCTGTGAAACTACAACCAAGGAATCCATCACAACTCTAGTGAGCTTTGAGGGTAATGTATTTTGGTTTCCCTGCATTTTCAATCTTCAGGCCTGAAAAAAATTATTTTTAAATGAAATATTGTGTGTAAATATTTGTTCAACCAGCAGATTCAACAGTAGTCTCCTTTTTATGTCTTTTTCAAGCTCTTCTTAGCTGCTTTGCTGAAAAAAAAAAAAAATCCTGTTGTTTATAGACCTCAATAGCTCAAGCTGAAACTGGCACAGCAATCTTAACAGACCATACCCGTTGTCAACAATTTGCTTCTTTGATCCCAAAGACCAGTAGGCATGCTGGTACATGTGGTTCCATAACTTTAACTTGCAAGGTTCTGTTACCTGTTATCCCACAGAGGGCGAGCACATTTCCTATGCCTGGAAGCGGCGTTTCAGAATTGTTTGACACATTCACTTGAAACATTGAAGAGAAAATTAAATTGTCCCTAGTATGTGTATGAATGAATTTTAGTTAGGGACTTCAGATTGTACTCCCCTTGAGGGTTAGGGACTGTTGTGAATGTACAATATATATGTAAAGCGCTGCATAGGTTGACGGTGCTATAAAAGTGCCTATAATAAATAAATAAGGGAAAAAACCTGGAGCCTTTACAACCACTTTAACACTTTTCTTTTTTCTAAGGGGTTTGCTTATCCTTTAAACTGATAAGATAGAGGAACTCAGCATTGAAAGTCTTGTTTTATGAAACCCATAGTGCTCTGGGAATCCTATGTCCTGGGTGCACCGTGCATTACAGGTTTATAGGGAAATAAAGCACAGGTTTTGTGTTAAAAACAGACATAAAACTTCAGTTTACAAAAAAACGTTATAAACCCAGTTCCCTAAAATCTTAGCCTGGGCGGGATTGAGTGTAAATAGTGTTCCTGCACCCCCAGCCAAAATGTGCTGCTCTGTAGCAGTTATGCTGGGGTGGGGGTGCTATTAATTCTTAATGACAACCCCACACATCAGAAAATGTGGCTCATTTTCTGGCATGTGAAACCACATGCAGCTGTGTTTAAAAAAAAGGGGGGGGGCATGGATTTTTTCATGCAGGAAATGCAAGTACAGCAGCCTATTCAAATGAATGGACTGCTGTGCCTGCACAACTGTGACCTGCACCACCTTCACAACTTGCCTACCGGGCACTTTCATCCCCTTCCTGCCCGGGACAGCTTCCAGCGCTGTCGCACTTTGAATGCCAATTGTGCGGTCATGCAACACTGTGCCCTTATGACATTTTTATAATTTTCTTCACACAAATAGAGCTTTCTTTTGGTGGTATTTAATCACCTCTGGGGTGTTATTTTTTTGCACTATAAACGAAAAAAACCAACATTTTGAAAGAAAATTTTTCTTTGTTTCTATTATAAAATTTTGCAAACAGGTAATTTTTCTCCTTCACTGATGTGTGTTTGTGAGGCTGCACTGATGAGCACAGATAGGCGGCACTGATATGCAGCACTGATGGGCACTGATGAGGCGGCAATGATATGCAGCACTGATGGGCACTGATGAGGCGGCAATGATATGCAGCACTGATGGGCACTGATAGGCAACAATGATGGGCACTGATAGGCAGCACTGATGGGCACTGATGAGGCGGCAATGATATGCAGCACTGATAGGCAACACTGATGGGCACTGATGAGGCGGCAATGATATGCAGCACTGATGGGCACTGATAGGCAACAATGATGGGCACTGATAGGCAGCACTGATGGGCACTGATGAGGCGGCAATGATATGCAGCACTGATAGGCAACACTGGTGGGCACTGATAGGCAACAATGATGGGCACTGATAGGCAGCACTGATGGGCACTGATGAGGCGGCAATGATATGCAGCACTGATAGGCAACAATGATGGGCACTGATAGGCAATGGCAATGAAGGGCACTAATAGGTAACATTGAAGGGCACTGACTGGCGGCACTGACGGGCACAAATTGGCAGCACTGTTGGGAACTGATGGGCAGCACTGTTGGGCAATTTTGAGGCTGCACTGATAATTAGGCCACTGATTATTGGTGCAGATGTCTGCTTTGACCATTGCCTGTTACTGGCAGTATTTTCCTCATGCTGTCATGCTGCCGAATGACAGCTACAGCGCGGTAGTTCAGTTCTAGGAGGACGTCATATGACGGCCAAATGCACAGAACCTCGGATACTGTAGTTCATGCACTACTTTTCCAGATCACACCTCACCAAGCTGCATGCTACCACGTGGCTTGGTGGTCGAAAACGTTCTGCAATTACCAGATGTGTTTGGGGTGCCATTGACAATTAATGGTACCTGTGTGCATCTTGCAAGGGCAGTATGCTCTGCGTTTCTACGGTGCAAGAAACCTGCAGAAAACGCACCATTCCCATACGGTGTTCCAGCGTTAATTGCCACTAATACAGTATAAGCTTTAAAGTGATACTAAACCTAAAAACTTTTATTTTTTTACCTTAATGCATTGCTTGTATTAATGTAAAAAACATATTTAGTTTCCCTGTGTGGGGGAGGGGAGAAGAGGTCAGTGCTGTGCACAGTTGCATCTCTTCTCCCCCTATTTCTTCTGCACACAGGAACTCGAACAGCATTAAGAGCCATTGGCTCTTGCTGTTGTCAATCAAAAGTGGTGAAGAGAAAGTGGGAGGTGGGCCTCAGTCCTACTCAGGGGCAGACTGACCATTTGGAAACTCTGGCACTGTCCGAGGACCCGGGGTCAGTAGGGGACCCCATGAGATGCCCCTGGTACCTTTTTCATAGGCTTTTTTGAGTATTGGCAAGGACACAGGGGCCCCATGATCCCCTATTGCCTGGGGGCCCCATGAGTTGTCAGTCCGCCCCTGGACTCCCACTATGTGTGTCTATGGACCGCGACTCCATAGACACACAGGTCAGGAGTGAGCATGCAGCATCTGTCCCCATAGCAAACGGCTTGCTATGGGGACACACAAATAAGAGGAGGAGCCAGGATCGCCAGCGGGGGATCTGTATGCAATTTTGATTACTGTGAAGGTTTATATGGTACCTTTTGGTGTTCAGCTGCTTTCTTCTTATTTTATCCTATTCACTAATTGATCTTATTAGTTGTTTGAAGCGCTCACTTATTTTGAGATTTAAGGTGAGTATAACATGTTTGTTATTTGAATTTTTTTTTATTCTGCTTTATTAACACTTTAAAGTAGTTCTAAAGGCTCAAGATTTTTTACCTTCATGCATTTTATCCATGAAGGTAAAAACCCTCTCTGTGCAGCATCACCCCCTGGCCCCCCTAATACTCACCTAAGCCCCCTCTCGATCCAGCGTTGTCCACTGAAGTCTCGGCTATCATGGGACTCCCTCTTCTCATTGGCTGAGACAGCTGTGAGAGCCATTGACTGCTGTCAACCATTGCCAGTGAGCCAATAAGAAGAGAGAGGGGGCGGGGCCGAGATGCAGCTCCGTGTGTGAATGGACACACAGTGCAATGGCTGGGGAGTGCGCATGCTCGGGCGCCCTCATAGCAAGCTGCTTACTGTGGGGGCACCCAACAGGAGGGAGGGGCCAGGAGCGCCGGTGGGGGACCTGAGAAGAGGAGGATCCAGGCTGCTCTGTGCAAAACCACCGCACACAGCAGGCAAGTATAACATGCTTTTTTTTTGTTGTTTTTTTAATTTAGGCCTTTAGAATAACTTCAACATTTTTTTTCACGTCAAGGGTATTGTTTTATTATTTTTAAATCTGCTGTATTCAATAAAATAATCCCTGGTAATTCCACTCTGAAGGTTCTTCCAGCTATAGGGTGACATCATTCTGTTTTGTTGTCTCCCAGTTGTGCTTCTGTGTAGTCACCCTGCCACAATGGCTTCCTATAAGGACTACGAAGTGGTCGTTTTAATATGCAGTACATTACACAAGCACAGCATGTGCTTCAGGAGATCAGCAGCATTGAGATGTGACAAAGGATGAAAAAAAGATAAAAACAAGTATTTTCTTTGAAGGAAAAGGACGGGTGTTTATTCTAGAGAGATAAAGTGTCACTAAACCCACATCATAAAATACAATAAATGCTGTATTACATGGTATTCATACTCACTCAGACACTATGAGATTCATTTTCTGTATTCTGCAAAAAACCTGATTGATCCTGCTGTTCACTATCTCCCCATATCTCTCCATGTCCCCGATGCAGCTGGGAATTTTTCAGAGCAGAGTTGGCAGCTCTGCACATGCTCCGTTTTTAGTGAGTTTCTATGCTGAGCATTTCCTCCCTAATACATTTGTGCAGCCCATGTGACTATAGAGTCATACGTGGAGTCATAGTGGTAAATGACAGCCCACTCCCTCCCTCCTCCTCCATGCCCACTAAGCAGCTAAACATAATGGGGGTGGGGCATCTTGATTGATGGAGGCTTCACCTCCCTGGTATTCTAAGTCATAGGCTGAAGGGACATGACAGAGCCTGTGAATGGCAGAAATCCACCCACACCATGGTATTGCCAAAAAAAATAAAGATTTGATTTCAAATATATAATTGTATGACAATTTAAAATAGTTCATTGATATTAATTTTTACTCCGTATCCCAAAGGCTGTTTTTTTTTCTATTATGAACATGTGACCAGAAGCTCCTCCCTGCAGACAGCCTGGGAAAGAGCTGGGTCATGTGACAGCTGTAAATCAAATTGAAAAAAGGTACTTAGATGTGTTTTTTTTTTTTTTTTTTTTTTTTTAAATAATTACAGTGGCATCATCCATATACAGAATCACAGGGGATAATGTAAATTATCTATTGACTATTGTAACTCCCTCCACATTGGCCTACCTAATCGCAGGCTATCCCCTCTTCAGTCTATCACCAATGCTGCTGCCAGACTCATCCACCTTACTAACCGTTCTATATCAGCCACCCCTCTCTGCCAATCCCTCCACTGGCCCCCACTCAGTGTCCTCCACCCCTCTCTGCCAATCCCTCCACTGGCCCCCACTCAGTGTCCTCCACCCCTCTCTGCCAATCCCTCTACTGGCCTCCACTCAGTGTCCTCCACCCCTCTCTGCCAATCCCTCCACTGGCCCCCACTCAGTGTCCTCCACCCCTCTCTGCCAATCCCTCCACTGACCTCCACTCAGTGTCCTCCACCCCTCTCTGCCAAACCCTCCACTGACCTCCACTCAGTGTCCTCCACCCCTCTCTGCCAATCCCTCCACTGACCTCCACTCAGTGTCCTCCACCCCTCTCTGCCAATCCCTCCACTGGCCCCCACTCAGTTTCCTCCACCCCTCTCTGCCAATCCCTCTACTGGCCTCCACTCAGTGTCCTCCACCCCTCTCTGCCAATCCCTCCACTGACCTCCACTCAGTGTCCTCCACCCCTCTCTGCCAATCCTTCCACTGACCTCCACTCAGTGTCCTCCACCCCTCTCTGCCAATCCCTCCACTGGCCCCTACTCAGTGTCCTCCACCCCTCTCTGCCAATCCCTCTACTGGCCTCCACTCAGTGTCCTCCACCCCTCTCTGCCAATCCCTCTACTGGCCTCCACTCAGTGTCCTCCACCCCTCTCTGCCAATCCCTCCACTGGCCCCCACTCAGTGTCCTCCACCCCTCTCTGCCAATCCCTCCACTGGCCCCCACTCAGTGTCCTCCACCCCTCTCTGCCAATCCCTCTACTGGCCCCCACTCAGTGTCCTCCACCCCTCTCTGCCAATCCCTCTACTGGCCTCCACTCAGTGTCCTCCACCCCTCTCTGCCAATCCCTCCACTGACCTCCACTCAGTGTCTTCCACCCCTCTCTGCCAATCCTTCCACTGACCTCCACTCAGTGTCCTCCACCCCTCTCTGCCAATCCCTCCACTGGCCCCTACTCAGTGTCCTCCACCCCTCTCTGCCAATCCCTCTACTGGCCTCCACTCAGTGTCCTCCACCCCTCTCTGCCAATCCCTCCACTGACCTCCACTCAGTGTCCTCCACCCCTCTCTGCCAATCCCTCCACTGACCTCCACTCAGTGTCCTCCACCCCTCTCTGCCAATCCCTCCACTGGCCTCCCATTGTCCAACAGAGAAAATTCCAAACATTAACAATAACGTATAAAGCCATTTATAACTCCGCCCCAAATTACATCACCGATCTTTTCTTTAAATATCACCCAGACCGTACTCTCCGCTCCTCGCAAGACGTCCTGCTCTCTAGCTCCCTTGTCTCCTCCTCCCATGCTCGTCTCCAGGACTTCTCCAGAGCTTCCCTCGTCCTCTAGAACTCTCTACCCCAATCTGTCAGACTATCGCCTACTCTGCTCACTTTTAGGCGATCTCTGAAAACCTATCTCTTCAGGGAAGCCTATCCTGCCCTCAGCTAATAATGGAATTTTCTACTCTTCCAACCAGTCCATCCCCCACAGTTACTACCTTTTGTACCATTAGCCCCTCCCTCCTAGATTGTAAGCTCCCAGGATCAGGGCCCTCCTATCCCTCTTGTATTGAACTGTATTGTTGCTGTATTGTCTCCTGTTATATTGTAAAGCGCTGAGCAAACTGTTGGCGCCATAAATCCTGTATAATAATAATAATATATAAATCCTGTATAATAATAATAATAATAAATTAAGCAGTGTTTGTTTAGTATCAGTTTAAGTTAGGATTTACATGTCTTTTAACCACCTCAGTACGAGACACTTTCATCCCATTCCTGCGCAAGCCAATTTTACGTTTTCGGCGTTGTCACACTTTGAGCCCGGGTTCACATATGTGCGGTGTGGTACATCGCATGTGATTCGCACAGGAACCGCACCACATTCCTGTGTAAATCACATGCGATTTGTGTGCGGTGCAATTGGAGCCATACATTTTGTATGGCTCTAGTTGCACCACACCTGCACCAAAAAGGTGCAGGACCCTTTTTTGGGTCCGCACTAGAATCGGATCGCATGGGTATTCACACCTATGTGATCCGATTCTGCACATCGCTCTGCGTTTTGCGGACCGATTTCAGGGTGTTGTTAACTTAACATACACACCCGCAGCGGTTCGCATGAACGTGGTGCGATTCTGATGCGGTATGGAATTCGCACTGAAACCGCTGTGAATTCCGCACCGCATCAGTGTGAACCAGGGCTGAATGACAATCGTCATGCAACACTGTACCCAAATGCAATTTTTTTAAATTCAGATAGAGCTTTCTTTTGGTGGTATTTGATCACCATTGTTTTCTTTATTTTTTTTTTGGTATATAAATAAAAAAAATTAAAATCTTGTAAAAAAAAATTTTTCTTAATTTTTGTTATAAAATTTTGCAAATAAATAATCTTTTCCCATAAATTTAGGCCACAATGTATTACATTTCTTTGGTAAAAATAGCCCGAATTGGTGTATATTATTTAGTCTGTAGGAAAGTTATACTATGCGATATATATAAACAATTTGATCAATACTGATGTACTGACGGCCAATCTCATATCTTAAGGGCCAAAAATTCCAGGACAGTACAAATATCCCCAAAATGACCCCTTTTTGGAAATTAGGCAATCCAATGTAAATTAGTAAGAGGCCTGGTGAGTTTTTCGAAGTTGTACTTTTTTGTCACAATTTTTTTGAAAATTAAAATTAGTTTTTTCACAATTTTATTTCACATACTGTCACCAGTTCAATACAGCGTCATCATATACCAGGTGTGGCAGTGATCAGGGATACTGATTGGTAACAGTAGGTAAAAAAGAAAAAAGGATAATGCTTTTACATTTTTTTTTTTTTTACATACTGTCACCAGAGCAGTGCAGGGTTGCCATAGTGACTACTCTGGGAAGAAAGTCTGATTTTTTTTTTTTTTTTTTACACTGTGATTGTTTGTTACAGTGATGATTACTGTAACAGTAATTGTTTTAACTTTTGTGAATGGCTTTCATTCATGACAGCTTGCTTACTGTTGTGATAGCTGTGGTCAGGTACAGCAATCATATGGTACAGGGCCCTGTGAGTGGCCTTGTACTATGTTATCATTGTGACCAATCACAGAGATTACAATAGTAAGCAAGCTATCATGAATGAAAGCCATTCTTTACATTTTTGTTAACATTATCATGTGATCGCTGTGGCTGCGCGCCAACAGGATGACATCCCTGGATATCATTCCAGAACTGGAAAGCACCCACTTGGCTATATTATTACAATATGCTGGGTGGAAAGTGGTTTAAATAAAACTTATACAAAATTATTCGGTTAGAGATGTAAAATTTCCAGAAATTTTAAAGCCATGGGGAAAAAAACGTTTTTTTCCCCTGTTTTTTTCTTGAAAAAAATTGAAATTTTGGAGAAATTAAAAAAAAAAAGTGTGAAGTAGTTTTACAAATTAAAAGTCATTTTGTCTTTAGGGCACCTTGGCACCTCTCCTCTGGCATGCAAGGACGTGTTTTGTCATCCTTGTAGCATTTGGAAAAGAATATTTCTTCTCATAATATTTGCAAATTGCAGCTTTGTTCTGAGCAGAAATTGCCCCGTGGAAATGTTTTCAAACTCTAGATGTTGGTCTCACCATTTTACTGAGAGGAGGAAAAGAAAAAACAAATTACTGACTAGACTATGGTAAACACTATGCTGTGATGGTGGAGAACAATAATAGGAATCATTTAAAGGTTAAAAAAGATAAACTAATTTTTCAGACACATTTACCCTCTTACCTGTCAATTAAGGCCTGGGAGGACAGAAACTATCATCTACTGTATCCCCGCAATCTCCCTTCTGTAAGCCCACAAGCAAACTAAACTGGAGCCTTGCAGTGTCTCTTAGTGGCAGAAATGCATATTTCTCTTGTTTGAGAACTGCATTGAGAAGTACAGTGTTACTTGAACTGTATTCCAGGCTTTGCTTGTCTTCAGCTGAGAGAACTTACAATAATTTAAGACTTTATTAAAGTATCAGAAATCTTTCATTAAAGCGGAGTTCCACTTATTCTGTTAAAAAAATAAAAGTCAGCAGCTACGGATCCAGCTGATCACGTGATGTGGTAAAAGGCCAATCACAGCGGCCTTTTACTACGTGATCAGCCGTGTCCAATGACACACTGATCACCGGGAAATGCAATTGCCGCTTCTCGGCTGCACTTTCCTCACACTGTCAGAGCTAAGGAAAGTGCTGTCGAGAACCGGCAGTTGTCAGAGCAGGGATCGGCACCGATCATCAGGGCACCGATGATCAGTGCCCTGATGATCGGTGCCCAGCAGTGCCACCCACCAGTTCCGCCCACTTGTGCCCAGCAGTGCGCCCACCTGTGCCTAACAGTGCACCCTCCTGTACCCAGCAGTGCACCCACCTGTGCCCACCCACATGAGCCCACCAGTGCCACCCACCAGTCCCCAGCAGTGCAGCCCAGCAGTGCTGCCAGTCAGTCCCCAGTGGTTGTGCCAGTCAGTGCCCAGCAGTTGTGCCATTCAATACCACCTATCAGTGCCACCTATCAATGTCGCCTATCCGTGACACCTCATTAGTGCTGCCTATCATTGCTGCCTATCCGTGACACCTCATTAGTGCTGCCTATCAGTACTGCCTATCAGTGTCCATCAGTGCCGCCTATTAGTGCCCATCAGTGCTGCCTCATCAATGCACATCAGTGAAGGAGAAAAATTACCCGTTTGAAAAATTTTATAATAGAAACAAAAACTTTTTTTTTTCCACATTTTTTGCACTTTTTTTGTTTATAGCGCAAAAAGTAAAGTGCCCAGCGATGAGTAAATACCAGCAAAAGAAATCTCTATTTGTGAGAAAAAAATGATACAAATTTCATATGGGTACAATGTTGCATGACCGCGCAATTGTCATTCAAAGTGCAACAGCGCTGAAATCTGAAAATTGTCCTGGTAAAGAAGGGGGTATAAGGGGGTAGGCAAGTGGTTAAAGAACACATTCCACACACCTTTCTTTTTCCTCCAAATTTTCTGGGAAAAAAAGGGCTTTGAAAAAAAATTTGAATTTTTTTTTCCGCAATGTCTCCATTTTTTTCCGGGCCTATCTTAAGGCTGGGCTCCTAAGTTTCTGCTTCCACTGTCATGCATTTTTCTTGCGTTTTGTTTATGTTTGTGGATTTTTAGTACATTTTACATGTGTTTTTATATGTGTTTTACACACAGGCATTTTCATGCTTTTTCACAGTCTTCAATGGAACAAAAACACACAAGTACAGTTGCAAGAAAAAGTATGTGAACCCCTTGGGATTACGTGGAGTTTTGCATGAATTTGGCATAAAATGTGCTCTGAACGTCATCTAAGTCACAACAATAGAAGAACACAGTCTGCTGAACATAATACTACACAAACATTAGATGTTGCCATGGTTTAATTGCACATAACATGTAAACATTCACAGTGCAGGGAGGAAAAAGTATGTGAGGCCCTAGCTTAATGACTTCTCCCAGAGCTAACTTGCATGAAGCTGGAAAGGGTTACAAAAGTATCTCCAAAAGCCTTGATGTTCATGTGTCCACGGTAAGACAGACTGTCTACAAATGGAGAAAGTTTAGCACTGTTGCTACTCTCTCTAGGCGTGGTCGTCCTGTAAAAATGACTGCAAGAGCACAGCGCAGAATGCTGCATGAGGTAAAGAAGAATCCCAGAGTGTCAGCTAAAGACCTACAGAAATCTCTGGCACATGCTAACATTTTTGTTGACACATCTACAATAAGGAAAACATTAAACAAGAATGGAGTACATGGGAGGACACCACGGAGGAAGCCATTGCTGTCCAAAAAGAATATTGCAGCACGTTTGAAGTTTGCAAAAGAGCACCTGGATGTTCCACAGCACTACTGGCAAAATATACTGTGGACAGATGAAACCAAGATTGAGTTGTTTGGGAAGAACACACAACACTATGTGTGGAGAAAAAAAGGCACAGCACACCAACATCAAAACCTCATCCCCACTGTGAAACATGGCGGAGGGAGCATCATGGTTTGGGGCTGCTTTGCTGCCTCAGGGCCTGGACGGATTGTTGTCATTGATGGGAAAATGAATTCCAGAGTTTATCAAGACATTTTGCAGGAAAACGTACGACCATCTGTCCGCCAACTGAAGCTCCGCAGAGGATGGGTGATGCAACAGGACAATGACCCAAAGCATACAAGTAATTCAACAAAACAATGGCTGCAACAGCACAGAATACGCCTTCTGGAGTGGCCCAGTCAGAGTCCTGACCTCAACCCGATTGAAATGCTGTGGCATGACCTTAAGAGAGCGATTCACACCAGACATCCCAAGAATATTGCTACACTGAAACAGTTTTGTGAAGAGGAGTGGTCCAAAATGACTCCAGATCGTTGTGCAGGTCTGATCTGCAACTACAGGAAATGTTTGGTTGAGGTTATTGCTGCCAAAGGAGGGTCAACCAGTTATTAAGTCCAAAGGTTCACATACTTTTTCCTCCCTGCACTGTGAATGTTTACATGTTATGTGCAATTAAACCATGGCAACATCTAATGTTTGTGTAGTATTATGTTCAACAGACTGTGTTCTTCTATTGTTGTGACTTAGATGACGTTCAGAGCACATTTTATGCCCAATTCATGCAAAACTCCACGTAATCCCAAGGGGTTCACATACTTTTTCTTGCAACTGTAAATGCATGAAATATCCGACATGCCTCATTTTTTTACAGTACAGATGTGAACAGCCTTGTTGGAAGCAGTATATTTTTGTGCGTTGTAAAATGCACATAAAAGAGCACAGATTTGAACCAGACCTGGTAGTTTTAGTAAAGTCCATGAGAAGAGGATAAACAGCGGGATTTCAGAATGTGATGAACTGTCTCCCGGTAATGATTGGTTTTCCGGGAGTTCTTGAAAATTAAAATGTTGATGGACGAGGCGGAAGCACTTACGGGTGATAGGTAGAGCGACGGAAGATAAACTTGATTTATGAATGGTGTCAGATCCCGCTAACACTGCCATAGCAATCCAAACACTTCAAGATGTGGTGTTAGAGGAAAACATAAAATTACTCATCATGTGTGTTCAGCTGTGAGACGCAGAGACGTAGCTTCCTGAAAGCAGCAAACTTGTAATGAAAACGCAAAAAAAAAAGAAAAAAGGGGGAACTAAAGTCTCCTACGATGTAGAATGTAATTAGGGGTTGCTGCAGAGTCAGACAAATGACTTCCGATGAATGTCCGCTCTCCACCCTCCTCTGGATGTATAAATTAGATCAGTCACTGACATCGATTCTACACCCCGAGTGAACGCGCACGCAGTATACGGTATCGCCGCTCCTTTCCGCAGGCAGATTGCTCGCTTCTGGTCTATAGGTGCCCTTTTACCTTCATTGACGTTTCAATTATTCCGCTGTAGTAAATCACATGACAGTTTGTTAAATGTGTGCGGGCAGATTGATCCGGCATAATAGGCGGCTTCCGTCCGGACTTAGGGGTGGATTGCTCCATCGTAAATCAACTCAACCACCTAAAGGACATCTCTACCTTAACGCCTAACCTTAAACTGTTACTAAACCCACAACCAGGGGCGGACTGACCATTTGGAAACTCGGGCACTGCCCGAGGGCCCGGGGTCAGTAGGGGGCCCCATGAGATGTCCCTGGTACCTTTTTCATAGGCTTTTTTGAGTTTGGGCAAGCACACAGGGGCCCCATGTTCCCCTATTGCCCGGGGGCCCCATGAGTTGTCAGTCCGCCCCTGCCCACAACAGTACAATCAGTCTGTATATGCAGTAAAGCATGCTTGTTATACTCACTGTGGAACCTAAGGGGTTAATCCTCTGCATTGTGTATAAAGGCTGTTTGATCCTGTCTTCGTTTGTTGAAATGTCCAACTGATACAGACTGAATCCGTAGTCACATGCACATGCTCAGTTTGGTGTGTATTGCTAGAGGGGTTTTGTTTCCTGGGAGAGTGCATGTGATCAACACAGAACCAATCAGCACTGCCCAGACAGAGGGTCAGGGGTTTCACTTCCTCTTAGAGCAGAAAGAAAACTCCTACAAGCTATAACCAGTGCTCTACTGAAGTCACAAGACTGCTCTAACTACTGATGAGAAAAGGTATTTAGCAGTTTATATTTACTAAAATAATTGCATTTCCATGTTGTGTGTACTGTGGGGGACCAGATATAATGAATTCAGGGTCCGGGGAGAGCGGATATAATGAATGCAGGGTCCTGGGAGACCAGATATAGTGAATGCAGGGTTCGGGGAGACCGGATATAGTGAATGCAGGGTCCGGGGAGAGAAGATATATTGAATGCAGGGTCCAGGGAGACCAGATATAGTGAATGCAAGGTCCGGGGAGACCAGATATAGTGAATGCAGGGTCCGGAGAGACCGGATATAGTGAATGCAGGGCCCGGGGAGACCAGATATAGTGAATGCAGGGTCCTGGGAGATCGGATATAGAGAATCCAGGTTCCGGGAGACCAGATATAGAGAATCCAGGTTTCGGGAGACCAGATATAGTGAATGCAGGGTCCGGGGAGACCGGATATAGAGAATCCAGGTTCTGGGAGACCAGATATAGAGAATCCAGGTTTCCGGGAGACCAGATATAGTGAATGCAGGGTCCGGGAGACCAGATATAGTGAATGCAAGGTCCGGGGAGACCAGATATAGTGAATGCAGGGTCCGGGGAGACCAGATATAGAGAATCCAGGTTCCGGGAGACCAGATATCGTGAATGCAGGGTCCGGGAGACCGGATATAGTGAATGCAGGGTGCGGGGAGACCAGATATAGTGAATGCAGGGTCCGGGGAGACCAGATATAGTGAATGCAGGGTCCGGGGAGACCAGATATAGTGAATGCAGGGTCCGGGGAGACCAGATATAGTGAATGCAGGGTCCGGGGAGACCAGATATAGTGAATGCAGGGTCCGGGGAGACCGGATATAGTGAATGCAGGGTCCGGGGAGACCAGATATAGTGAATGCAGGGTCCGGGGAGACCGGATATAGTGAATGCAGGGTCCGGGGAGACCAGATATAGTGAATGCAGGGTCCGGGGAGACCGGATATAGTGAATGCAGGGTCCGGGGAGACCAGATATAGTGAATGCAGGGTCCGGGGAGACCGGATATAGTGAATGCAGGGTCCGGGGAGACCAGATATAGTGAATGCAGGGTCCGGGGTTTAGGAACACTCTAAAACGGTTGTAAAGGGTCAAGGTTTTTTTATCCTCATGTATTCTATGCATGAAGGTAAAAAAACCTTCTGTGTGCAGCAGCCCCCCCGATACTTACCTGAGCTCCATCGCGATCCAGCAATGTGCACGACTGCCTCGGCTGTCCCGGGTCTTTGCCTGCTCATTGGCTGAGACAGCAAGCGGAAGCCATTGGTTTCCACTGCTGGCAATCACATTCAATCAGCCAGTGAGGAGAGAGGGGACGGGGCCCAAGTCTCGGCTCCGTGTGTTAATGGACAAAACCACTGCACACAGCAGGTGAGTATAGACATGTTTATTACTTTCCAAAATAGACCCTGAACCTTTAGAATTGCTTTAAATCAGTTCAGATATTAAATTTATCAATTAAACTCATGCAGTGGACACACGGAGCAGTGGCTCAGGAATATTGTGATTTTTGAAATTCGAATACATCCGAATCAGGAAAATTTTGTCTGAATTTTGATTTGTAAAGAAAGGAATCTCACGTCTATTGACCATAGATATGCTTTAGGTAGGCTGACCCTTTAAGTACAAATACATGTCGGACGGTTCCGTGGCGCCTGTAGCCTCCGGATGTTTTGTATTACAATTTTCTCACCTCCAAAAGCTAACTCAGAGGGAATTGTCAGTTCTCGGAAGTTTCGTTTTTTTTGGTGTTGGGAACACATCAGATTTGTTGGAACTAATCAGCCGCGGCTGAACTCAAGCAGCACATTGATATTCCATAGCCTTTTGATCGTTCATACTCGAGGTAATGCGCGTGGTGAACAAAGTTGTAATCCATGCGGATGACTCTTGATTTCTATCATATAAATATTTATAGTTTATTATTGAACTGCTAACGCAGCTATTATTCCCACAGCATACCGAACGCATCTTTACAGCACGCTATGAACCAACGCTTTTTAATTGTTACATGCACCCCTTGCTAAGCACTTTGTATCTGTGCGAGATGCGCATAATCTTCGTCGGTGCCGGGGAGCTCGCTAATTATATTATTAATGACTTGGAAATGAAAATCCTTTCCTTCAGAGCCATGCTTCACCTGAGCAGTTCTGGGGATGGGGAAGGAGTGCAGAGAGATCTTCCAGATATGGCAGAGAATGCGCAGGGAGCTGACCTTTCTGTTGTCTTCAAGTGGTGGGAAACCTCAGACGTGAAATATGAACAAAGCGTATCGTTCTGCAGCAGTGGTCCCCAAACTGTGGCCCTTTGCTTGCTTTTATCTGGCCCTTTGAGCAATATTTCATCCACTGACATGAACAATAGGGCATACGGTAATTCCCCTCCCTAACACCGATAATGGGGCACAATTTTTTGCAATGAGACCAATGATAGGGCACAATTCCTTCTAATGGTACCAAGAATGGGGTACAATTCCTCCCAGTGGTACCAACAATGGGGCACAATTCCTCCTAATGGTACCAACAATGGGGTACAATTCCTCCCAATGGTACCAACGATGGGGCACAATTCCTCCTAATGGTACCAACAATGGAGCATAAGTCTTCCCAATGGTACCAACAATGGGGCACAATTCCTCCCAATGGTACCAACGATGGGGCACAATTCCTCCTAATGGTTCCAACAATGGAGCACAATTCTTCCCAATGGTACCAACAATGGGGCACAATTCCTCCTAATGGTACCAACAATGGGGCATAATTCCTCCCTGTGGTGCCAACGATGGGGCACAATTCCTCCCAATGATGGGGCCCAATTCCTCCCAATGACACCAACGATGGAGCAAAATTCCTCCCAATGGTACCAACAATGGGGCACAATTCCTCCCAGTGACACCAATAATGGGGCACAATTCCTCCTAATGGTACCAACGATGGGACCCAATTCTTTCCAATAGTATCAACGATGGGGCCGAAATTTCTCACAATGGTACCAACGATGGGGCCCAATTCCTCCCAATGACACCAACAATGGGGCCCAATTCCTCCCCATGACACCAACAATGGGGTACAATTCCTCCCAATGGTACCAACGATGGGGCACAATTCCTCCTAATGGTACCAACAATGGAGCATAAGTCTTCCCAATGGTACCAACAATGGGGCACAATTCCTCCCAATGGTACCAACGATGGGGCACAATTCCTCCTAATGGTTCCAACAATGGAGCACAATTCTTCCCAATGGTACCAACAATGGGGCACAATTCCTCCTAATGGTACCAACAATGGGGCATAATTCCTCCCTGTGGTGCCAACGATGGAGCACAATTCCTCTCAATGATGGGGCCCAATTCCTCCCAATGACACCAACGATGGAGCAAAATTCCTCCCAATGGTACCAACAATGGGGCACAATTCCTCCCAGTGACACCAATAATGGGGCACAATTCCTCCTAATGGTACCAACGATGGGACCCAATTCTTTCCAATAGTATCAACGATGGGGCCGAAATTTCTCACAATGGTACCAACGATGGGGCCCAATTCCTCCCCATGACACCAACAATGGGGCCCAATTCCTCCCAATGACACCAACAATGGGGCCCAATTCATCCCTATGACACCAACGATAGGGCCAATTCCTCCCAATGGCACCAATGATGGGGTACAATTCTCCCAATGGTACCAACAATGGGGCACAATTCCTCTGAAAAACACCAACATTGGGGCACAATTCCTCACAATGACACCAATGACGGGGCACAATCCCTCCAAATGACATCAATGATGGGGCACAATCCCTGCAAATGACACCAATGATGGGGCACAATTCTTCCCAATGACACCAACGATGAGGAACAATTCCTCTCAGTGACACCAAATATGGGGAACTATTCCGTTCAATGACACCGACGATGAGGCATGATTCTTCCCAATGATATGAACGATGGGGCACAATTCCTCCCACTGACACCAGAGACGGGGCACTGTTTACTCACACTAATGCCAAGACATTTTATACCCTCAGTGGCCACAATCTGGCCCCCCTAAAGTCTGAAGGACAGTAAACTGGCTCTTTGGAAAGTTTGGAGACCTGTATAGTGTATACATGTCACAATTTAGATCACTAATGCTAAGTTCACACTAGCTTTGTTAGCAGGCATTAGACAGGCGTTTGGGAAGCGTTTTTAACGCTTATCCTCAAGGGATCTTCAACACACAGCCTGTGATTGACAGCCTCAGCTCTGTTGCTGTGTGGAGGGGGTATTTCCCTGCCCTCCAATCAGCTGTCAGCTCTTCTTGCTGAGATCCCTAAGGGCTCATGTACACTGCAGCTGATAAACTCACGTTTAGGAGCTGTTCGGTGTTTTTTTCAGCAGCCCCTGAACTCTCCCTAATGTTTTCCTTTGTGTCCATGTACACATCTTCGTTTACAGGCATTTGAGTTTACAGTCGTTTTTTTTAACGCAGAAAACTTGCATTCAGCAGTCGATTTTATCAGCGTTTCGAACACAAAATGCTTGTAAACGCTGCAAATCGCGTTTATAAGCATTTGCGTCTGAAAATTTTTTTTATCTCTTCCAGTTCCCAATGCTGTCCAGAGCCTTTTTTCATCATGAGTAATGCATGTAAAGCGTTTTCAAGGTACTCAGATGCACAAAACACTGAACACAGGATGTTCCTACCAAGCTGGTCACACATTGCAATGACCAATTCACACCTCAGACCTCTCCCACCCTTGGAAACAAAAGATATATTAATGACCATTCACACCTCAAATTACTGATGAAGACCCCCTGCCAGGTGACCTTAATGACTCCCTCCACCAAACACCTTTCCCTCCCTTGGAAACAAAAGAAATGTTAATGAGCAACTCACACCTAAGCCAATCTCAACAGGCACTGCTGTCTCTGCTTCTACTCTCTGTATTTCTCTGAAGCAGTCTGAAATAGTTAATAATTTACCACTTTTCCGTGCATTCTTGGTATTTGGGAGGTTCTCCTGTGCTTATCTTTAAAAAACGCTTCTAAACGCAAACGCACATAAACGCGTTATGCAAACACGGCTAAACAGACGTTTTTTAACCTACGTTTTCCAGCAGTCAGTTTCCAACATTCAGAAGTGTCCCGTGTACATGGCGCCTTACACCTGCTTTCTGAAAGTTGGAGAGGAGAGCCGGTAATCGGCATTCCGCGGAGGGGACATGTACACAGATCATCAGGGCACTGATAATCAGTGTGCCCTGATGATATGTGTAGCCCCAGCAGTGCCACCTGTCAGTGCCTTGTGTCAGTGCTCATCAGTGCCTCATGCCAGTGCCCATCAGTGCCACATCAATGCCACAGATCAGTGCCTACCAGTGCACATCAATGCCACATATCAGTGCCCATCTGAGCTGCCTTTCAGTGCCAGTCAGTGGCACCTATCAATGCCAATCAGTGCCACCTATCAGTGCCACCTATCAGTGCCGCCTATCAGTGCCAGTCAGTGCTGCCTATCAGTGCCAGTCAGTGCCGCCTAATAGTGCCAGTCAGTGCCGCCTATCAGCGCCATATATCAGTGCCATGTATCAGTGCTGCCTTTCAGTGCCCATCAGTGATGCCTGTCAATGCCCATCAGTGCCACCTACCAGTGCTTCCTCATCAGTGCCCATCAGTGCCACCTATCAGTGTCCATCAGTGCAGCCTCATTAGCGCACATCAGTGAAGGAGAAAAATCACTTATTTACAAAATTTTATAATAAAAACTAAGAAAAAACTTTTTTTTTCAAAATTTTCAGCAGGCCTAATCTAGCCTTGAGGTCAGCAGGTATAAACGGACACAAGTGCTTCTACACCCACCTATCTGTAGGAATGCATGGACCTTCCTACAGGTCCACTTGACAGACAGACCTGATTCGATTAGTCAATCTCGTAGGGTCAACCTGATCAGATTGCCCATGTGAAGGAGCCCTAAGGCCCCTTTCACACTGACGGTTCGATCTGGTCTGCCTCTCAGTTTTTCAGGTGGACCCCATCTAGCCATCCATATACCTCTATGGACCGGCGCTGACACCCATGGGCATCCAATCCAATCCTGTACGCCAAAACAGACAGATGGGGATCCGTTCCTCATCCATCTGGTGGATCGGATGGTAGTCGGATGGAAATGAACAGCCAGTCCGTTTCCATCCGACTGCCCCATAAAAGACAGCGGCCCGTGTCTGTGTCTACTCTGCAGCAGCGGAACGGACAGGGACCTGTCATCCGCCTGCTCAGCAGGGATCAGCAGAGAGATCCCCCACTGAGCAGGTGGATCTGCTGTCGGGTCCGCCCCATCTGAAAGCTCCAATTAGTATTTTTTGCATACGCAGAGATCATGCAATCAGTCTGCTGCAGGCAGTAAGAAGCATTTCCTCAGTCTCCTCTCCCCCAAGTGGCCAAACTGCAACATTGTATTTATGTAGCAAGTCCCAAGGGTGAGAGTATACATTAAAAAAGTAGTGCCAGCTTTCAAAACATTCATAATCTCCTACATGGATGCAGGATCACTCGTCCTCCTCCTCTAAGACCAAGAACTGAGCAATCAAAGGCCGCTGATTGCTCAGTTCTTGGGACCTCTTTGACTGTCAGTGACCGCTCTCTGCCGTGCCTCATCAGCGCTCACTGGTGTGCCGGGCTGTGAAGGAGGGGGGGAGCTGCTGGCTCAGGATCTTAGTGGCACACTGAGATGCTGAACCAACTGCCCATCAGAAATCTGGGCAGATCCTGAAATTTAAGTCGGGATCCCTCCACAATCTGGAGTGGCTAAGTGACGTCAGCCAACTGCAGACTTTGGCACACTGTCGGCAGAATCTGGGTTACAGGAGTGCAGAATTAAGTGCATTCTTTTGTCCCACAGTAGAAGTAGGTCCAAAAGAGCTGTCCAAAGGTGCCTCCTGTGCTCCTTCATCCAGAGTGGGAGTAATCTTAGGCTGGGCTTGCGTTCCCACTAGTGGTTCTGTGTTTTGGAAGATTTCTGCTTGTCGTGCGTTAACTTGAATGAACCGCCGTATACGTGGCGGACACCTCAAGGAGGCCCCAAAACCTTTTTTAAAGTGGACCGCATGTGTTTTGGCGCGTTTGTTTCAAACACGCCTGTTTCCACGCTCGGGGTAGAGTAACAATTACTGGCACTGCAAGCGAAAATCAAGTTTCTGAAACATGCTGCAAAATGCAGGTTTTCTGAGCGTTGTGTTGCAAGTTGCAGAAACACCAAGTGTGAATGGAGCCCAATACAGGAGGTGTGTTACTGGCCAGATCACCAGGTGAAAACAGAGAGAAAAAGCCTGAAAAAATAAAACTAATACAGCTAACGATTGGAAAGCTGCAATACATTACGTTTTTGGTTATGGGTTTAATACGGCTTTAAATAAATGATCTGACCATAATAAGAATAATATACTGTACATTGTAATGTAGTTCTTGTACGGAATTTAATGACACCAATACTCTGAATATAAGATTTTAAAGCTTTGAATTAAGCTGCAAGTCATAAAGAGCTAAAATCTATGAAGAGTATCGAGTGGTTTAGAGTGTGTGTGTAGGAATCTCCCCAGCTATTAACATTTATTAAATTGGTTGTAATGGCTGAAGGATTTTTACCTTCATGTATTCTATGCATAAAGGTAAAAAACTGTCTGTTTGCAGCAGTGCCCCCAGCCCCCCCAATACTTACCTGAGCCCCATCGCGATCCAGCAATGTGCACTACAGCCTCGGCTTTCCCAGGTCTCTGCCTCCTCATTGGCTAAGACAGCAAGCGGGAGACATCGGCAGTCAACCACCTTCTGTGTGCAGCATCGCCCCCAGCCCCCCTAATACTCACCTAAGACCCCTCTGGATCCAGCGATGTGCACTGGAGTCTGGGCTACTCCGGGATTCCCTCTCCTCATTGGCTGAGACAGCAAGCGGGAGCCATTGGCAGTCAGCCACCTTCTGTGTGCAGCATCACCCCCAGCCCCCCTAATACTCACCTAAGCCCCTCTGGATCCAGCGATGTGCACTGGAGTCTTGGCTATCCCACGACTCCCTCTCCTCATTGGCTGAGACAGCAAGCGGGAGCCATCGGCCGTCAGCCACCTTCTGTGTGCAGCATCACCCCCAGCCCCCCTAATACTCACCTAAGACCCCTCTGAATCCAGCGATGTGCACTGGAGTCTGGGCTATCCCGGGACTCCCTCTCCTCATTGGCTGAGACAGCAAGCGGGAGCCATCGGCAGTCAGCCACTTACTGTGTGCAGCATCACCCCCAGCCCCCCTAATACTCACCTAAGTCCCCTCTGGATCCAGCGATGTGCACTGAAGTCTTGGCTATCCCGGGACTCCCTCTGCTCATTGGCTGAGACAGCAAGCGGGAGCCATCGGCAGTCAGCCACCTTCTGTGTGCAGCATCACCCCCAGTCCCCCCTAATACTCACCTAAGCCCCCTCTGGATCCAGCGATGTGCACTGGAGTCTCGGCTTTCCCGGGACTCCCTCTCCTCATTGGCTGTGATCAATTACAGTAAGTCATCCAATGAGGAGATAGAGAGGGCGAAGCCAAGACGCGGCTCCGTGTGTGAATGGACAAAACCACTGCACACTGTAGGTATACATAGACATGTTTGTTATTTTACAAAAACAGGAACCTTTAGAATCACTTTAAATCAGTTCAGATATTACATTTATCAATTAAACTCATGCCGTGTATACACGAATGCTAGGTTCACATCTATGCAGATTGCGGTTGATGCAATTTCCTGGGTGCATTTTGTGTTTTTTTTTTCACACCTGTTTTTGACGTGTTTTTTCTTGCATTTTTTATGCATCATGCGCTTTGTGCGACTTTAGCTGTTTTCTAAGGAGTGGGCAGTCGCCAGTGTCCTTAACAACCAGTAAACAACACGGTCATTAAGGATTGGGCAGCTGCCATGTCCTTAACAACCGATGAGTCATCAGCTGTCAGTGGGGTTTCCCCGCTGACAGCTAAATGTAAACAAAACAATTGCCAGCAATTAAAAATTCAGGAGTGGGGCCCCCCCCAATCCATGCCAGGCCCTTCAGGTCTTGTATAGATTTTAAGGGGAACCCCATGCCAAAATTAAAAAACAGTGTGGGGTCCTTTCCAAAATCCATACCAGACCCTTATCTGAGCATGCAGCCAGCAGATCAGGAAAGGGAGGGGACAAGTGAGCGCCCCCCCCCTTGACCAAGCCATACCAAGCCACATGCCCTCAACATTGGGGGAGGGTGCTTGTACCCATGTTGATGAAGACAAGGACCTCTTAACAAGGAGGCCTCCATATGCCGCCCCCTTGTGTGAAGGAGTACAGGATAAAAAAAAAAAACAGAGCTCCGCACCCGACGTTGGCTTCCGCCATCTGACAGTTCCTAAGTAAACTAAGGGTCGGGGCAACCCAATGACAATACCTGGCGACCCAGCCTCCGTTTAACATCATCGACCCAGCATGCCCTGAAGATTTTGCAGATGTCACAGAGCAGAGCCAGTGTTGGATGCGGAGCTCTTGTTTTTTTTTTTTTTTTTTTGGGGGGGGTTGGGTTGGGTTGGTGGCTGTCATTAATCGTGATTGCAGTTGGATTAGGGGCGGAATGACCATTCGAGCACTCGGGCACTGCCGAGGGTCCGGGGTCAGTAGGGGGCCCCTTGAAACGCCCCTGGTACCTTTTTATAGGCTTTTTTGGGTGTGCTTTGAGTGTGGGTAAGGACACAGGGGCCCCATGATCCCCTATTGCCCGGGGGCCCCATGAGTTGTCAGTCCGCCCCTGCATTGGATCTACTTTGGGGGCAATATTTTTTTTTTTTTTTTTTTTTAAGTTTTTTAATAAAGGACTTGTCAAAAACTTTTGTTGTGTTTTTACAAATTTTATACACCTTTTTAGTGAATGAGTAGGGGTGCTATGTACCCCATACTCATTCACATGGGGTGGGGCTGAGCCCAGGATGTTGAGAGCATGTAGCCTGGTATGGTTTTGGGTGGGGGGGGAAGGGGGAAACCACGCTGACAGCTAATGACTCATTGGTTGTTAAGGACAAGGCAGCCGCCCAATCCTTAAGTACCAGCTTAAAGTCACACAAAGCGCAAAGTGCAACATGCATAAAAAACACATAAAAAAATGCAACACTTGCATTTTTGGCGCGGTTCCATTGAAGTCTATTACATACAAAGCGCAATCTGCCGTGGGAAAAAAAGTCCTTAACCCTTTCATAAATCTGCACCGGTTCAAGACATACAGATTGAACTACATCCATAGTAAATCATGTTAAATGGACGGTAGTGCGTTCCTGTAAACAGAGAAATGCACTGAAATCTGTATAAGTGTGAACCTAGGTAAAGGGGAAGTCTAATACTATCTAAAGCTTACTCCCAAGCTTTAACCACTTGGAACCACCTCCGGAAGGTTTTACCCCCTTCATGTCCAGGGCAATTTTTTTTGCTATTCAGCACTGCGCTACTTTAACTGGCAATTGCGTGGTCATGCAACGCTGTACACAAATGTACACAATACAGATCTCTCCCCTGTCAGCTTCTGCACACTGCTTTGTATGGCTCTGCATAGCAGAGCCATACAAAGCAGTGTGCTTACAGTGTAAAACACACAGCACACAGTTAACCCTTTGATCACCCCAGATGTTAACCCTTTCCTGCCCAGTGCCATTAGTACAGTGTCAGTGCTTTTTTATTAGCACTGATCCCTGTATTAGTGTCACTGGGGATGTCAGTGCCAGTTAGTCGGTTCCCCCCCCAGTGTCAGAATGCCTGCCGCAGTCCCGCTATAAGTCGCTGATCACCGCCATTACTAGTATAAAACATTTTAAAAAAAGAAAAATTCCAGTATATTTACCTCCATTTGTAGACGCTATAACTTTCACTTAAACCAATTAATTTACACGTATTGGGATTTTGTTTTGGCAAAGAC
This sequence comes from Staurois parvus, assembly GCF_062004578.1. Taxonomy (NCBI): domain Eukaryota; kingdom Metazoa; phylum Chordata; class Amphibia; order Anura; family Ranidae; genus Staurois; species Staurois parvus. Next base: position 728,056 of record NW_028319079.1, read on the forward strand.
ATGGAGCAGAATACATTTTGGCCTAAATTTATGCGAAATTTGATTTTTTAAAAATATTTTACTGTACATGTTTAATAGCAAAAAGTCAAAAATATTTTTTTTTTTTTCTCAAAACTGGCAGTCTTTTTTTTTTTTATAGATAACATAAAAAAAAACACACAGGTGATCAAATATTAGCGAAAGAAAGCTCTATTTGTGTAAAAAAAGTACGTCAATTTAATCTGGGTGCAGCGTTGCATGACCGTGCAATTAAAAGTAACGCTGTGCCGTATCGCAAAACATGGCCTGGTCAGGAAGGGGAGTAAATCCTCTGGAGGGCAAAGTGGTTAAGGAAAACTTCACATCAAAATAAAAAACAATTTAAAAAACAGCCCTTAGGTCTGGTTTAGATTTTTGGAGAAAAGAAAAATGGCGTGCGGGTCCCCTCACAATCCTAAGGGATTTTGGGTCTGGTAAGGATCTGGGGGGGGGGGGGATCCCACGCCATTTTTTAAACATTTTTGGCGTGGGGTTCCCCTTAAGATCCATACCAGACCCCTAGGGGTTGGTGGGGACCCCTCGCTTGCCTGGCTTGGTCAGAAAGTGGGGTAAATCCTCTGGAGGGCAAAGTGGTTAGGAAAACCTCACATTAAAATACATTTTTTTTTTAAAAACGGCCCTTAGGTGGTGTAGATTTTGGGAGTATAAAAAAAATGGCATGCGGGTCCGCTCACAATCCTAAGGGATTTTTGGTCTGGTAAGGATCTGGGGGGGGGGATCCCATGCCATTTTTAAAACATTTTTGGTGTGGGGTTCCCTTTAAGATCCATACCAGACCACTAGGGGTTGGTGGGGACCCCCTTGCTGGCCTGGCCTGGTTAGGAAGGGGGGTAAATCCTCCTGAGGGCAAAGTGGTTAAGGAAAACCCCACATCAAAATAAAATTTTTTTTTAAAAACGGCCCTTATGTCTGGTGTAGATTTTGGGAGAAAAAAAAATGGCGTGCGGGTCCTCTCACAATCCTAAGGGATTTTGGGTCTGGTAAGGATCTGGGGGGGACCCCACGCCATTTTTTAAACATTTTTGATGTGGGGTTCCCCTTAAGATCCATACCAGAGCCCTAGGAGTTGGTGGGGACCCCCTCGCTGGCCTGGCCTGGTCAGGAAGGGGAGTAAATCCTCTGGAGGGCAAAGTGGTTAAGGAAAACCCCACATCAAAATAAAAAAAAAATTAAAAACGGCCCTTATGTCTGGTGTAGATTTTGGGAGAAAAAAAAATGGCGTGCGGGTCCTCTCACAATCCTAAGGGATTTTGGGTCTGGTAAGGATCTGGGGGGGACCCCACGCCATTTTTTAAACATTTTTGGTGTGGGGTTCCCCTTAAGATCCATACCAGAGCCTTAGGAGTTGGTGGGGACCCCCTCGCTGGCCTGGCCTGGTCAGGAAGGGGAGTAAATCCTCTGGAGGGCAAAGTGGTTAAGGAAAACCCCACATCAAAATAAAAAAAAAATTAAAAACGGCCCTTATGTCTGGTGTAGATTTTGGGAGAAAAAAAAATGGCGTGCGGGTCCTCTCACAATCCTAAGGGATTTTGGGTCTGGTAAGGATCTGGGGGGGACCCCACGCCATTTTTTAAACATTTTTGATGTGGGGTTCCCCTTAAGATCCATACCAGAGCCCTAGGAGTTGGTGGGGACCCCCTCGCTGGCCTGGCCTGGTCAGGAAGGGGAGTAAATCCTCTGGAGGGCAAAGTGGTTAAGGAAAACCCCACATCAAAATAAAAAAAAAATTAAAAACGGCCCTTATGTCTGGTGTAGATTTTGGGAGAAAAAAAAATGGCGTGCGGGTCCTCTCACAATCCTAAGGGATTTTGGGTCTGGTAAGGATCTGGGGGGGACCCCACGCCATTTTTTAAACATTTTTGGTGTGGGGTTCCCCTTAAGATCCATACCAGAGCCTTAGGAGTTGGTGGGGACCCCCTCGCTGGCCTGGCCTGGTCAGGAAGGGGAGTAAATCCTCTGGAGGGCAAAGTGGTTAAGGAAAACCCCACATCAAAATAAAAAAAAAATTAAAAACGGCCCTTATGTCTGGTGTAGATTTTGGGAGAAAAAAAAATGGCGTGCGGGTCCTCTCACAATCCTAAGGGATTTTGGGTCTGGTAAGGATTTGGGGGGGACCCCACGCCATTTTTTAAACATTTTTGGTGTGGGGTTCCCCTTAAGATCCATACCAGAGCCCTAGGAGTTGGTGGGGACCCCCTCGCTGGCCTGGCCTGGTCGGGACCCCCTCGCTGGCCTAGCCTAGTCAGAAAGTGGGGTAAATCCTCTGGAGGGCAAAGTGGTTAAGCAAAACCCCACATCAAAATAAAAAAAAGTTTTAAAAACAGCCCTTAGGTCTGGTGTAGATTTTGGGAGAAAAAAAAATGGCGTGCGGGTCCCCTCACAATCCTAAGGGATTTTGGGTCTGGTAAGGATCTGGGGGGGACCCCACGCCATTTTTTAAACTTTTTTGGTGTGGGGTTCCCCTTAAGATCCATACCAGAGCCCTAGCGGTTGGTGGGGACCCCCTCGCTGGCCTGGCCTGGTCAGAAAGTGGGGTAAATCCTCTGGAGGGAAAGTGGTTAACAAAACTTTTTTTAACTTTCAGGTTGAATTTCTTTCTAAAGGAATGTTCCTTACATTTTCTGCTCAGATTTAAGCAGCTTACAGCAGATTCTTGGAGGAATGATAAGCGGCATGCAGAATTCTGTTACGCCACAAGCAGAAAATGCCTCTTAGCTGTATATAATGTTCTGTAGTTAAACATAAACCCCGTTGTGCTTCATTTGCAGGCCGGCACAGGGGAGGACAATTATCCCATCCACTAACAAATCTTCCTCATAAACCGCAGTGTAATTGGAACAGGTGTAGAGGATGATGGGGGCTCCTGGGATGGAGCCTGTCCTCACATCGCCTCCGATGACACACTGACAGTCAACCCCCCCTGGCAGGCCGCCTCTTCAGATCCCAGTTCCTGCCTTCCTGCAGCAGCCGTTTCATGAGCTGATTAACTCCAGGCTGAAAAAGGCCCAGAAATGTAGTATTTATACAGCATGGGATGGGGTAAGATCACCAGACGGCTCTGACGAGGGAGAAGTATTACTAAAGTCGTACAGGATCATACGAATACGGTGGCTTTCCCCTTCTTATGGGAAAATAGATCCTCCCTTGGTAATCTGCGAGCATTAAAACCAAAGTGTGCAGCGCTGCTAGGTGAAGACCAACCTCTCCTAAATGATCAAATAATACCAGTGCTTATACCACCAACAAAATGTGCAATACAGGTAATATAATATATATTCAACAAAGAGAAGTCTTGTGCCTTCATAATCAGTGCCACCCTCTGTCCTGAATCCAGCAATATTAAAGTGTTACTAAACCCACAACAGTACAATCAGTCTGTAGATGCAGGAAAGCATGCTTGTTATACTCACTGTGGAACCTAAGGGGTTAATCTTCTGCTTTGTGTAAAAGGCTGTTTGATCCTGTCTTCTCTGTTCCTTCCCTTCTTCCAGTGTCCCCCTTTTATATCCTGATAGGATGTATTGTGTGGAGTCGCTCTGCACATGCTCAGTTTGGTGTGTATTTCTAGAGAGGTGTTTTTTTTTTTCTTGGGGGAGTGCATGTGATCAGCACAGGGCCAATCAGCACTGTCCAGACAGAGGTCAGGGGTTCTGCATCCTCCTAGAGCAGAATGAAAACTCCTCCTACAATCTTTAACCAGTGTTCTGTTGGACACTGATAGAAGTCACAAGACTGCTATATACCGCTGATGAGAAAAGATATTTAGCAGTTTATATTTACTAAAATAATTGCATTTCCATGTTCTGTGTACTGTGGGAGACCGGATATAGTGAATGCAGGGTCTGGGGAGACCGGATATAGTGAATGCAGGGTCCGGGGAGACCAGATATAGTGAATGCGGGGTCCGGGGAGACCAGATATAGTGAATGCAGGGTCCGGGGAGACCAGATATAGTGAATGCAGGGTCCGGGGAGACCAGATATAGTGAATGCAGGGTCCTGGGAGACCAGATATAGTGAATGCAGGGTCCTGGGAGACCAGATATAGTGAATGCAGGGTCCAGGGAGACTGGATATAGTGAATGCAGGGTCCTGGGAGACCAGATACAGTGAATGCAGGGTTCTGGGAGACCAGATACAGGAAATGCAGGGTTCGGGAAGACCAGATATAGTGATTGCAGGGTCCGGGGAGACCGGATATAGTGAATGCAGGGTCCGGAGAGACCGGATATAGCGAATGCAGGGTCTGGGGAGACCAGATATAGTGAATGCAGGGTCTGGGGAGACCAGATATAGTGAATGCAGGGTCCGGGGAGACCAGATATAGTGAATGCAGAGTCCGGGGAGACCAGATATAGTGAATGCGGGGTCCGGGGAGACCAGATATAGTGAATGCAGGGTTATGGGAGACCAGATATAGTGAATGCAGGGTCCGGGGAGACTGGATATAGTGAATGCAGTGTCTGGGGAGGCCGGATATAGTGAATGCAGGGTCCGGGGAGACCAGATATAGTGAATGCAGGGTCTGGGGGGAGCAGATATAGTGAATGCAGGGTCCGGAGAGGCCAGATATAGTGAATGCAGGGTCCGGGAAGACCAGACATAGTGAATGCAGGGTCCTGGGAGACCAGATATAGGGAATGTAGAGTCCGGGGAGACCAGATATAGTGAATGCAGGGTCCTGCATTAAGTAACGCTTTAGTGGTAAAGCTGCCTCTTGTGGCAATAAGGAACATTAACACTTTCCCGCTGGCCAAATGCATACACTCACCGGCCACTTTATTAGATACACCTGTTCAATTGCTTGGTAACACAAATTGCTAATCAGCCAATCACATGGCAGCAACTCAATGCATTTAGGCATCCAGATGTGGTGAAGACGACTTGCTGAAGTTCAAACAAATCATCAGAATGGGGAAGAAAGGGGATTTAAGTGACTTTGAACATGGCATGGTTGTTGGTGGCAGACGGGCTGGTCTGAGTATTTCAAAAACTGCTGATCTAATGGGATTTTCATGCACAACCATCTCTAGGGCTTACAGAGAATGGTCCAAGAAAGAGAAAATATCCAGTTTGCGGCAGTTGTGTGGAGGAAAATGCCTTGTTGATATCAGAGGAGAATGGACAGACTGGTTGCTGCGACATTCAGATGGTGGGGTTAGCATTTGGCGTAAACAACATGAAAGCATGGATCCATCCTGCCTTGTATCAAAGTTTCAGGCTGGTGGTGGTGGTGTAATGGTATGGAGGAGATTTTCTTGGCACTATCAAGGTGGACCTAATAGAGTGGCCTGTGAGTGTATATTTGGCAGCATGGCGATGGGATTGAATACTGTACTGCAACTTATGTGCGTACAGATGGCATAGCTGGGACTTCGCTCACTTGGCATCCCTACACTATGGCCACCCTGTCACCTACAGCTCCTGGTCACTGTTTATGTTTTGGAGCCGGTAGGATGGGCCCTTTAGTCAAGGTGATCAGGAAGCTCATGTAACACCTCCTGCAGTATAAAGTGTAAAGCCCACCATAGATGGTGTGCTTTTCCTTCCTGCAACCATGGGTTGCAGCAAAACACAAAATAGCTTGTTTCCCTCAACACAGTCAGTGTTGATGGGGGAATCCCTTACAAAGAGTCATTGTGTTCTCCCAGTGGGTGGCATTTTACTCACTATGGAACCTAAGGTGTAATCTTTTGCATTGGGTGACCCTGCATTCAGTATATCCGGTCTCCCCGGACCCTGCATTCACTATATCTGGTCTCCCCAGACCCTGCATTCACTATATCTGGTCTCCCAGGACCCTGCATTCACTATATCTGGTCTCCCCGGACCCTGCATTCACTATATCTGGTCTCCCAGGACTCAGGATTCACTATATCTGGTCTCCCCAGACCCTGCATTCACTATATCTGGTCTCCCCGGACCCTGCATTCACTATATCTAGTCTCCCCGGACCCTGCATTCACTATATCCGGTCTCCCTGGACCCTGCATTCACTATATATGGTCTCCCCGGACCCTGAATCCACTATATCTGGTCTCCCCGGACCCTGCATTCACTATATTTGGTCTCCCCGGACCCTGCATTCACTATATCTGGTCTCCCAGGACCCTGCATTCACTATATCTGGTCTTCCCGGACCCTGCATTCACTATATCTGGTCTCCCCGGACCCTGCATTCACTATATCTGGTCTCCCCGGACCCTGCATTCCCTATATCTGGTCTCCATGGACCCTGCATTCACTATATCCGGTCTCCCCGGACCCTGCATTCCCTATATCTGGTCTCCCCGGACCCTGCATTCACTATATCCGGTCTCCCCAGACCCCGCATTTACTATATCTGATCTCCCCGGACCCTGCATTCACTATATCCGGTCTCCCTGGACCCTGCATTCACTATATCCGGTCTCCCCGGACCCCGCATTCACTATATCTGGTCTCCCCGGACCCTGCATTCACTATATCCGATCTCCCAGGACCCTGCAGTCACTATATCTGGTCTCCCCGGACCCTGCAGTCACTATATCCGGTCTCCCTGGACCCTGCATTCACTATATCCGGTCTCCCAGGACCCTGCATTCACTATATCCGGTGCCCCGGACCCCGCATTCACTATATCTGGTCTCCCCAGACCCTGCATTCACTATATCTGGTCTCCCAGGACCCTGCATTCACTATATCTGGTCTCCCAGGACCCTGCATTCACTATATCTGGTCTCCCATAGTACACATAATATGGAAATGCAATTATTTTAGTAAATATAAACTGCTAAATACCTTTTCTCATCAGAAGTTAGAGCAGTCTTGTGACTTCTATCAGTGTCCAGCAGAGCACTGGATAAAGCTCGTAGGATGACTTTTCATTCTCCTCTAGAAGAATGCACGACCCCTGACCCTCTGTCTGGACTTTCCGGGACAGTGCCATCTGTCAGCCTATTATTACATTGGGGGCAAGTTCCCCAAAGGTGTGACATCGTCCCAGGTGCAACAGGCTTTCCCAAGCAGGCCTCAGGGTTGGAGGTGTCAAATTTGTATATGTCTGCATGGCAGCGATATCACTTGGATAAGACTTTATATGGAATCTGGAGGACATACGCATTTTAAGAATATAAAGTCAAGCTGGCCATACACTAGTAGATTTTATGAACAAACACTTGTATGAAAATTCTCAGTACATTTCATGACTTGACGAATGTCGTCCAAAAGCACTTTAAAATTTTGTTTGTTTCTAACATTTGGTTTTGGAACAAATGGACTTTCCGGAATAAAAACCACATACACTGTTAGTAAATTCATTTGTTCACGAGAAAACTTCCATCCTGCTCCTACACATTTTCTCATCACTGAAAACAAACTTCAATGTGATCTCACTAATGATTAAAAAGTCAAGTGGACATTCCAAAAACAACATTTTTTGAAGAAAATTGTACTAGTGTATGGCCAGCCTTAGTACAAGTGAAACTCGAAAAATTAGAATATGGTGCAAAAGTTCATTTATTTCAGTGCAGCAACTTAAAAGGTGAAACTAATATATGAGACTCATTACATGCAAAGCAAGATAGTTCAAGCCGTGATTTGTCATCATTGTGATGTATGTTGTCCCATTCAGGCTCCTCTGGTGTAATGCTTTACAATCTCCCCCATTTGTTCATGAAATTAGGGGTTTTATGGTGGGTATCTTTGATCAGTAGGTTGCAGATAAGGGAGACAGTGTGGACAGGTCTGATTTTTTTGGAGAAATCGTTTGTTCAAGTTCGCTAATTGGAGAAAGTACAGAGAAGGGCAACCAAACTGATAAGAGGCATGGAGGAGATCAGCTATGAGGAAAGATTAGAGGAACTGAATGTATTCTCTCTTGAGAAGAGGAGATTAAGGGGGATATGATCTCCATGTATAATACATAAGGGGGGGATATGATCTCCATGTATAATACATAAGGGGGGGATATGATCTCCATGTATAATACATAAGGGGGGATATGATCTCCATGTATAATACATAAGGGGGGATATGATCTCCATGTATAATACATAAGGGGGGATATGATCTCCATGTATAATACATAAGGGGGGGATATGATCTCCATGTATAATACATAAGGGGGGATATGATCTCCATGTATAATACATAAGGGGGGATATGATCTCCATGTATACGAAATAAGGGGATATATGATCTCCATGTATAATACATAAGGGGGATATATGATCTCCATGTATAATACATAAGGGGGATATGATCTCCATATATAATACATAAGGGGGGATATGATCTCCATGTATAATACATAAGGGGGGATATGATCTCCATGTATAATACATAAGGGGGGATATGATCTCCATGTATAATACATAAGGGGGGATATGATCACCATGTATAATACATAAGGGGGATATGATCTCCATGTATAATACATAAGGGGGGATATGATCTCCATGTATAATACATAAGGGGGATATGAACTCCATGTATAATACATAAGGGGGGATATGATCTCCATGTATAATACATAAGGGGGGATATGATCTCCATGTATAATACATAAGGGGGATATGATCTCCATGTATAATACATAAGGGGGATATGATCACCATGTATAATACATAAGGGGGGATATGATAACCATGTATAATACATAAGGGGGGATATGATCTCCATGTATAATACATAAGGGGGATATGATCTCCATGTATAATACATAAGGGGGGGTATGATCTCCATGTATAATACATAAGGGGGATATGATCTCCATGTATAATACATAAGGGGGGATATGATCTCCATGTATAATACATAAGGGGGGGATATGATCTCCATGTATAATACATAAGGGGGGATATGATCTCCATGTATAATACATAAGGGGGGGATATGATCACCATGTATAATACATAAGGGGGATATGATCTCTCTGTATAATACATAAGGGGGGGATATGATCTCCATGTATAATACATAAGGGGGGATATGATCTCCATGTATAAATACATCAGTGGTTCATATAGTGAACTCGGTGTAGAGTTATTCACCCTGAGGTCATCACAGAGGACAAGGGGGCACTCTTTACATTTAATCTCTAAACACGGAAAGGTTTCTTTACAGTGAGAGCTGTGAAAATGTGGAATAGACTCCCTCAAGAGTTGGTTCTGGCCAGCTCAGTGAATTGCTTCAAAAAAGTCCTGGATTCTTTCTTGGATACACAGAATATAACTGGATATAACATTTATAGGTAAAGTTGATCCAGGGAATATCAGATTGCCTCTCGGGGGATCAGGAAGGATTTTTTCCCCTGCAGGAGCAAATTGGATCATGTTTTGCTGGTTTTTTTTGTCTTTCTCTGGATCAACTGTGGGTGTAGGATTATAACTTTTTATTTTAATGGTTGAATTGGATGGACTTTTGTCTTTTTTCAGCCAGACTAACTATGTAGCATTATGGTCTGGTGACAGATTCAAGTAGTGTTAAGGAGTATAATAGTTAGACAGTTGTGAATAGTCTAGCCACTGCATTCTTTTTATGAATGAAGAGGGTATTGTACAGGACGCCAAGGATGGATCCTGGATGGACGCTATATTTCCCCATTATTTGTTTATGGGGGGATGATAATAGGCATTTTGTGTACTCAGGGGTTCTCATCCATGCAGGGTGAGGGATTGTACCGCCCAGCACGCACACTCCGCTCCTCACAAGACCACCTCCTCTCTAGTTCCCTGGTCTCCTCCTCCCATGCCCGCCTCCAGGACTTCTCCAGGGTGTTACCCATCCTCTGGAACTCCCTGCCCCAACCCATCAGATTATCACCTACTCTCCTCTCCTTTAGGCGCACCCTGAAAACCCATCTCTTCAGGGAAGTCTACCCCACCCCCTGCTAACTTGCCGACCTCCTCCACTCTTCCTACCACCCCATCCCCCACAGCTATCTCCTCCTGTACCACCATCCCCTCCCTCCTAGATTGTAAGCTCCAAAGAGCAGGGCCCTCGATCCCCTCATGTTTTGCATTGTATTGGTATTGTTCTGTCTCATGTTCTGTCCCCCTTTGTAATGTACAGCGCTGAGCGAACTATTGGCGCTTTATAAATACTGTATATTAATAATTCTCAGGGTAGTTCAGTCAGAGAGGAGAGGACTGCGACATACAGTGCTTTCTGGATTACTCATCTGGGATCCGGATTTCAGAGGCTCAGAGAGCTTTTTTGTGAGAGTCTCCAATCCTAATTGCGGAGACTCTGGTCTAGTAAGAGTTGTCCTACCTTCAGGAAGGGGCCCTTAAAAACAGAAAGTGTTTGGAAAACTGAACTGAGCATGGCTGTGAGCTGCCAAAAAACCTGCTAGGATGGGGCTGTAATTCCTGCAGGTAAAAGCCTTGTGTTGGTAAACCACTGTTATTGTGCTGAATATAAATGAAAGTTTTATTTTATCATTTTGCTGAAACCAAGTCATTTTATGCTTGCTGCTAGAGGCATTGTTTTGTTTGTCTTAGAGGAATAAAGATTTAAAAAACGCCTTTGTGTGTGGTCCTGGAGCACTATTACGGTTGCTACACTGGTAGTTGTTTAATCCAGCAGTTTACTATGTTGAAATACTTTGTTGATTGTGGCACCATCTTTTCTGTTCCACATCACAAAGTGAGACTGATACTGGGCAGGTTGGTGGTGGTGGTGGTGGTGGTGGTACTAGGTCTCGGGATTCCATCCTTTTGTTAGATATTCATTCCCCACATGTAGAACTGATATTGTTAGTAAAGGCAAGTCTTCTCCAAGTCTTGGAATTGAGGGGTTGTCCAGGGAAGGGAGGTGAGCTTTGGAAACATATTTTCTTCTACTTTGATCCATAATTTAGTCAATCTGTTGTGAAATCAGTCTACAATTACGATTACGGTGGTGGAGAGAAATATCTGGCAAGGCTTTGCTATGTTTAACCCCTTCATGCCTAAGGATAAAACAAATCTAAATGCCTAAGCACAATTTTGCAACAATGATATGTGTTAGTAAAACCGTACATATCATCACAACTACTTTGTACATCCAGGTGAATTATACCGCGTTTTGTTTCAGGACAAATTGGGCTTTCATTGGTGGTAAATGGTAATGGATATCTCCTGATTTTTTTTTTATTATCAAAGGAAAACTGGCCCAAAACAGTAAAAAAAACTATTTTTTTTTTTTTAGCTGTGTGTTTCTTGTTACTGCCATAACCTACCACCAAACAACAACCCAAAATAAATTCTCCAGCTCTTGACGATCGCAGCAATACCATATATGTGTATGTTATTTGTTGTTTGTACCCGTAGTGCAGCCCAGAAGCAATAGTGCACATTTTTTTTTTGTCTTTTTTTTACCTAAAACACACTGACACTAACTGACACTGATACCAATTTAAAAAAAAAAAATCCTGACCCTTTGACCCTGACCTTTGACCCTGACATTGACCCAAACACTAACCCTGGCACTGAACTAGATCAAACCTTGATCTAGGTATTTTTTCTTTATTTTTTATTTTATTAATATTTATTTATTTATCTTTTTTTTTTTTTTAAACATTTTTTTTTCTCTCTATGCCAGGAGTTAGAGAGGTACAATGTATTTTTTATAAAAAAATTTTTATATACAATGTATCTCTCTCCTCCATTCATAGAGAGAAAACAAGGGAGCTGGGCTGTACAGTGACTGATCACTGTGATAGCCAATCAGAGGCTATCACAATGATCATGTGACCCAGAATCGGGAGTCCCGGGTCCTGATCATTAGAACGGAACCCGGGGCTTTCAGTGACACCGCGGTCTTTGTGCTGGGAGCGCACTGTGCGGCACGCTCCCAGCACAAAGACAGGTACGCAAATATGCGGCTCCACAGAAAAAAGCCCAGTTCTGTTAGGCTGCATATTTGTGTGACGTTGGCATCAAGGGATTAAGTAAAATCACCAATTTTCTGTGGATTCTGGACTTTTTACATCTCCAGATAAAATTTCCTATCATACAAGCTGTGATGAAAAGCAATTTGCTGGGATGGAAGGAATGGTTTGGAAGGTGTAAAGAAGCTTGAGCAAGATATTATTTTCAACTATACAACAGTATCCTTCATGGAAAAAACTAATTTGAATGGTTGCTGACACACATTTCTTTATATACTCACCGACCAGTTTATTAAGTACACCTTTTCAATTGCTTGGTAACACAAATTACTAATCAGCCAATCACATGGTAACATTTAGGCATCTAGACGTGGTGAAGATGACTTGCTGAAGTTCAAACTAAGCACCAGAATGGGGAAGAAAGGGGATTTAAGTGACTTTAAACGTTGCATGGTTGTTTTTGCCAGATGGGCTGGTCTGAGTATTTCAAAAACTGCTGATCTACTGGGATTTTCATGTACAACCATCTCTAGGGTTTACAGAGAATAGTCCGAAAAAGAGAAAATATACAGTGAGCGGCAGTTGTGTGGAGGAAAATGCCTTGTTGATGTCAGAGGAGAATGGGCAGTCTTGATTTCAGCTGCGACATTCAGATGGTAGGGTTAGAAATTGGTGTAAACAACATGAAAGCATGGATCCATCCTGCCTTGTATCAACAGTTCAGGTTGGTGGTGGTGGTGTCATGGTGTAGGGGAGATTTTCTTGGCACCAGCAAGGTGGCCATTGAGTGTATATTGCAGCCTTTCTCAACCTTTTCCACACGTAGGAACCCTTGAAGTAACTTTCTGGTATTAGGGAACCCCTGCTAAAAATGAGTACATATACAACCCATGATACACTAGAGTGATGGTCAGCGGGAAGAATGCTCCTTAAACTTGTGATCATTGGGAAGAATTACCCCCTTACAGATAGCTAAAAATATTTCTTAGAGTGTAAGCTCCAAGGATCAGGACCCTCCTATTCCTCTTGTATTGAACTGTATTGTTGCTGTATTGTCTCCTGTTATATTGTAAAGTGCTGAGCAAACTGTTGGCGCCATATAAATCCTGTATAATAATAATATATAAATCCTGTATAATAATATATAAATCCTGTATAATAATAATATATAAATCCTGTATAATAATAATATATAAATCCTGTATAATATATAAATCCTGTATAATAATAATATATAAATCCTGTATAATAATAATATATAAATCCTGTATAATAATAATAATATATAAATCCTGTATAATAATATATAAATCCTGTATTATAATAATAATAAATCCTGTATTATAATAATATATAAATCCTGTATAATAATATATAAATCCTGTATAATAATAATAATATATAAATCCTGTATAATAATAATATATAAATCCTGTATAATAATATATAAATCCTATATAATAATAATATATAAATCCTGTATAATAATATATAAATCCTATATAATAATAATATATAAATCCTATATAATAATAATATATAAATCCTGTATAATAATAATAATATATAAATCCTGTATAATAATAATAATAATATATAAATCCTGTATAATAATAATATATAAATCCTGTATAATAATAATAATATATAAATCCTGTATAATAATAATATATAAATCCTGTATAATAATAATAATATATAAATCCTGTATAATAATAATAATAACTAGAAAAGCTACAATTTCTGGGGAAATTGTGTGAAGTGTTCTTGCCTCCACCAGTAGTCTACAACTGGAGTGGGCGGAGTAACTGGCTGGAGTGGCTTGTCACTCTGCTGCCTGCTCACACACCTGGGTTCCTATGGCAACTCACTCTACAGCAAGGTCAGAGAAAAACAAACTGCTCCAACTTGCTCACTTCACTGGCAGTTGCCATCTTCAAACGGATGTAGTTTAAAAATTATAAATCCTACACCGAAGAGCTTTATATTGTGAGAATCACAAGACCCAGACCTACATTTTGTTGCATAGTGTGTCTCTAAAGTATATTAAAAATGAAGGCACAGTCGCAGTTTAGAAATTGCCCTTTAAATTTGAGGTGGCTAGAGTGGAGTTTCAATAAATCTCAATGGGCGGCGTGAGTTGCAAACAAATGGTCAGATTGTGAAAACTGTCAGGACTATGGCTTACCCGTGGACATTTTTAGTGGCAGCAGATTTGTGTAGGTGGGCTTGAAAATGAGGGAGTGATGGCAGTTTAGAAATCATGTCCTGATTTTTCAGCTCACACTCTAGCTTTTGTCAGCTCACACTCTAGTTTTGAACATTCCGCCATTCATTCCTATGGGACCAATTTCACCACAAAAACGCCGATATTTCGTGAACCATTCGGCGAAACGTTCCACAAAGTAATAGCACACCAATCGGGAACAATCCGCACATTTCAGTATATTACTGTCTCTGTAGTGTAAAAACTGTGGGAGGAGTTAGGGTGGTAAATTTGGCTATAATAATAATAAGAATATATATGTGAGATATCAGTAAGGGGTCTGCCATGCACGAACACTTAATTAATGATGTCAGTGGGAACTTATCTGAGTGGGAGACATTGCTCATTGATCAAGGAACCCCTAGCAACCTCTGGAGGAACCCAAGGGTTACATGAAGCCATGGTTGAGAAACCCTGATATAATGTGCAAGACAATGCCTAGAAGTTCTAACTCCCCATAGTCTGCCATACAAGTACAGGAAATATCACCTTTGGATGCCCCAAGCATTTAACCACTTCCCGACCGGCCGTTGCATATAAATGGCCGGACGGTGGCAGTGCAGGGTCGGGTGGCCGTTTATAAACGGCCTCCCCGCACCCTGCTGGTGCGCGCTCCCTGGGAGCGCGTAGCACCGCGATCCGGTGCCCGCTGTGTCATCCAGACACAGTGAAACACCGATCGTCGGACGGGACCTCTGTACGAGGTCCCGATCATGTGATCACTGATTGGCCAATCAGTGATCACATGCAAAGTAGTAAGCAAGATGTCACTTCTGACATGATTGCTTACTACGTGTGAAATCTGTGAATGATCACAGAGGTCACATGGTACAGGGCTATTCACAACAGCCTTGTACCATGTGACAAGCTGTGACCAATCACAGCTCACTCAGTACTTCTCAATGAGTGCAAGAATGCAGACAGAGAGAAAGATAAATGATTGCTTTTACAGCCTATATGGGTGTAAAAGCAATCAGTGTACTGCTAGGGTGACAGTATGTAAAAAAAAAAATAAATACAAAATAATAATATAAAAAAATAAAATAAAAATGTAAAAAAAAATGTTTAAAAATTATAATTTTTGGTTACAAACTAATTTGGATTTTTTTTTTACTAAAAAGATAATGGAATAAATTTTGGCAAAGATTTATGATGAAATATTATTTATTTGCAAAATTTTATAAAAAAAACACTTTTTTTCAAAATTTTTGGACTTTTTCATTTACATAGCAAAAAAAATAAAAATCCCAGCGGTGAATAAATACCACCAAAATAAAGCTTTATCTGTGTCAAAAAAATGGTAAAAAATTCATTTGGGTACAGTGTTGCATGACCGTGCAATTGTCATTCAAAGTGTGATAGCGCTGAAAGCTTAAAATTGCCCTGGTCAGGAAGGGGGTGAAAGTGTCCGGACTGGAAGTGGTTAAAGAAATTACGGACTGCTCATGGGTCTTCTTTATGGGGATAACTGTATACATATTCCAACCACTACACTCCATGACTGTGTTCTGTATATAGAACATACATTTATTCTTCATGTATGGACTGAGGATGGTTCATTTTTTTATCCTAGATGTGACCAGTTACCATATGGAGGAACAGAGGTGGGTTAAACCCAAGCACAGATTAATGGTTTTATTGAAGTCAGTGGAGATTACAGGCAGGACTACCTTCTTAGCTAATAAAAAAACCTCTGTGGAGGAAACCATGCGCATCCATCGGAAAACTACGTATCACTCAGGACCTGGAAAGGGAAATGCTATCAAAATGTCATTTAATATATTTTTATTAAATCTAATCGATCCTGCTCATGTACTTCATGACAATGTTCAGTCAATGTAATTTATATCGCACACAAGTCTCATCGCATTTCATCACGGTGTGAACCTGCTGGCTGAGGAAGAAATGAAATGATTTATTATGAAATAAAAATTGGTTGCTCTCTGCTGAACTGTACTCTTCTCCGCAACTTCGCATCTTCAGTCGGGTCAGATTGCGTGATTCTTGGTTAAAAAATGGAGGCTCTGGTGGACGAACTCCGGCCTTTCCTGCCTTCGGGGTATATATCTGTAGTGATACACTATGGGGGTGATTTACTAAAACTGGATCACTCAGAATCTGGTGCAGCTGTCCATGGTAGTCAAAATTCAGCTTTACCAATAAAACCTGGAAGCTGATTGGTTCCTATGCAGAGCTGCACCAGATTTTGTATTCTCCAGTTGTAGTATATAACCCCCATATGACCAAAAGTTTATTGACACGTCAGCATAACCCCTACACTACGTGGTCGGAAGTGTGTATTAGAAGCTGCAACAAGTCAGTCTGCCTCATTTTCTGGCTGAAGGATGTCCAGCATCATCTAGCCCAGTGGTGGTCAACCAGAAAATAATAGAGGGCCTCTAGAGCGGCTCCTGACACCACCAGAGGGCCTCTAGAGCGGCTCCTGACACCAGAGGGCCGCACAATACAGCCGTACTTTAGAGCCCAAAACTTTGCCCCTGCTGCTTTTTTTGGAAGTTTTCACAATGCACACTGAAGTTGAAGTTCAGTAACCCCCAGCATTGGTGTCAGTGAGTGCTATATTAATGCGCTTGGTGTCAGTACAACCCCCGACATTGTTGGTCAGTGGCAGTGCAATTCAACCCTCCTCAAAGGTGATCAGTGATATTTAACCCCCCTCCCCCTGCATTGTGGACTCGCAGTGAAAGCTAACACCCCCCCTATTGTGGACTGGCAGTGAAAGTTAACCCCCCCTGCATTGTGGACTGGCAGTGAAAGCTAACACCCCCCGTATTGTGGACTGGCAGTGAAAGTTAACCCCCCCCCCCCCCATTGTGGACTGGCAGTGAAAGTCAACTCTCCTTCCCCATGTATTGCGGACTGCAAGTGAAAGTTAACCCCCTCTGCATTGTGGACTGGCAGTGGAAGTTAACCCCCCCCCCCCCATGTTGTGGACTGGCGGTGAAAGTTAAACCCCCTGCATTGTGGACTGGCAGTGAAAGTTAACCCCTTTCCGTATTGTGGACTGGCAGTGACAGTTAACCCCCCTCCTGCCCCTGCATTGTGGACTGTCAATGAAAGTTTGAAAGTTGACCCCCCCCCCATATTGTGGACTGGCAGTGAAACCTAACACCCCCTCTATTGTGGAGTGGCAGTGAAAGTTAACTCCCCTGCATTGTGGACTGGCAGTGAAAGTTAACCCTCCCCCCCATATTGTAGACTGGCAGTGAAAGTTACCCCCCCCCCCCCATTGTGGACTGGCAGTGAAAGTTAACCTCCCTGCATTGTGGACTGGCAGTGGAAGTTAACCCCCCCCCCCCCCGTATTGTGGACTGTCAGTGAAAGTTAACCCCCCTCCCCCCTATTGTGGACTGGCAGTGAAAGTTACTCCCCCCCCCCCCGTATTGTGGACTGGCAGTGAAAGTTAACCCCCCTCCCCCCTATTGTGGACTGGCAGTGAAAGTTACTCCCCCCCCCCCTGTATTGTGGACTGGCATTTCAGCATTTGGCTCTCTGCAGGTGCTCTGCTTTCTTTATGGTGTCCAATAGCTGGGGGTCACATGCAGATGGCCAGTGGGCCACGTGTTGGGCAACAGGGGTCTAGCCCTTTCCCCAACAGCCTGGCCATACCTGACTGACCCATTTCATGTATTAATTGGAAATCACTTTAGTCATAGAGGCTCATCATCACTTGTTGGGTGTTACATAGGGTGGTCTGCCTACAAATGCATCCTGCCTAGGAACGACCACGCCTCTCTACTGATTCCCACCAATCAAGGCGTTTTGATATTTTCATGACTCCCCCCTCCCAAGAGCCAGCCCACTGCTCACATCAGGCTCTTGAGAGGAGTACTGAGGCAGGGTGCTGTGATGTATTCAGAAAGCTTTGTACAACACCCTGTTGGCCCCTCCCACCAGCCATGATCTGCCTGCATTGCACAGAGAAGCACAGAGACACAATGATCACATCACTGGGTCCAAAATGAGATATGTAATGAAAACAGAAAGTTTATATTTAAAATGATCATTCGCTTGTTGATGGGGGAGGGAACAGGGTGGGCAACATATAAGTACTTTTTGGTTAGAGTGGGGAAGGGTTGGTAACTATGCTAAGGTTTTGTTCTCTGTTACTCCATTGGAGATATTCCCCCCCCCTCCCCCCCCCACTGTTTTGTCTCAGTGACACCAGGACAAGCAATAAGGGAAACGGGGGTCTTCCCTCCTCCAGGGCTCCCTGCTTACAAGAGCTGTGCAATGGTTGTGCTTTGCTGATCTAATTATTTTACTGTAAGGGCCCTTTCACAATGATCAGTTTTCAATAGGCTTTTTGAGTTTAAAAAGTAAAAGAAAAATACATGAAAAATGTATCCCTTTATATCCTGTGGAACTTTCCACACTACAGGTGTGCTGTGCTTGAAAAGTCCTACATGCTGCATCTTTGGTGCAGTTTTTCAAAAGTACCTTCAATGAGAAGGCATCAAAAGCGCATCGAAAACTGATCATTGTGATAGGACCCCAAGTCTACCAGACGGGGTCTGAGTGAAGGACAACAATAGAATTTCTGCAATCTTTGATGATGTAAAATACCAGCAAAGCTCTTGTTAAGCAGGCCATAGACTTCCGATAAAGTTGCCGAATTATCGGCCGATAAAAAAATTGGCCGATATTCGGATCGTTAGTGGGGAAATCGGTCGGCCGTTTTTCGTAATGTTAAGACGTTTAGAAAATCAGCCCTGCTGGAAAATCGGCAGACGATTTGGTCGTTCGGCTGATTTTTGCGGTAATTATGGTCAAATCGGCCGTTCTTTTTGCAGATTTTCAAATAAATTGAATATGAAGGAAAATAAGAAATAGAATATCAAGAAGAAGAAGAAACAGATTTTGCAGGAGAAGTAGAAATAGATTTTGCAGGTGAAGAAGAAATAGATTTTGCAGAAGAAGAAATAGATTTGCAGGAGAAGAAATAGATTTTGCAGAAGAAGAAATAGATTTTGCAGAAGACGAAATAGATTTTGCAGAAGACGAAATAGATTTTGCAGGAGAAGAAGAAATAGATTTTGCAGGAGAAGAAGAAATAGATTTAGCAGAGGAAGAAGAAATAGATTTTGCAGAAGAAGAAATAGATTTTGCAGGAGAAGAAGAAATAGATTTTGCAGAAGAAGAAATAGATTTTGCAGGAGAAGAAGAAATAGATTTTGCAGGAGAAGAAGAAATAGATTTTGCAGAAAAAGAAGAAATAGATTTTGCAGAAGAAGAAGAAATAGATTTTTCAGAAGAAGAAGAAAAAGTTGCAACATTGTATCTCTTTGTATGCATTTCGGATACAGATGTTTCTATGCAAGTAAAAATAGATACAATGTTGTTTCTTCTTCTTCTGCATAATCTATTTCTTCTGTCAGATATAATAGCCGGGTTCTATGCAGGGACACCGCTATTATATTAATTGCCGGCTGTAGACGGGACGAAAACCAGACGATTTTTATTTTACAATGGTAGTAACATCGGCCGACTGAACAACCGATTTTACGATTTTCTAAAAAAAAAAAACAGCCGTTTTTCTCCAAATCTATGGCCTGCTTTAGTCAGGCGTCTAGGCTTTAGGTCTGGAGCTTGGGAACGTATTATTTTACTCATGGCAAGAGAAAAGTGATTTTTACTCAAGAACAATGTCATTTAGTAATGCCAACTTGTGCTCTGTTGGTTCATGTAAAGTAAGAATTATGGTGACAGGTGCTCTTTGAATTCTCTTCATTTACCCAATGCCCTTGAATAAGTCTCAGTTTGAGCTCAGCCTTCTTCATCACGTATAGAAACATACGTCCAGGCAGCTGAAATCTTTTACAGTGACTGATGGTTAGAGTTCTTTATATTGCGGCCAAGAATTGATTCTTCCCTTGCTACAGGCCAGTCGGCCGAATGAAATATTCGATGCTGTTTGCTGAGGCAGCCGGTTCATTGTAATGCATCGATCGGTGTTTACCTCACCGGAGCAAGATACAAAACAGCGGCTTTTATTTAATGGAAAAATATCGTTTTTGGTCAATTTCATTTTATTTTTTTTCAAGATTGTAAACAGATTTTATGCCATTTTTCAAACATTTGTATAAATTCCCTGTTTTTGTTGCCGCCTGTGTCTCCAATGGCGAGATCTCTCCTAGTTCTTGCCTTAGTAGCACAACCAAGGGAGGAGATATCTTCCTTAAGGAATATCAGCCATTCTGTTGCTGGTAGCAAATCACATTCTCATATTGGGTTGGTTCACAGCTGAATCACACAGGATCGCGGTCTGCGTTCCTGTACAATTCAGTACGGTGCGATTTTCATCCCATTTATTTCAATGGAACAGAATAGGTTCAACCGCGCAAATTCTCCACTTTCACAATGTAGAAAGCTGCAGACACTTTTAAGAGGACATCTTCCCTTACCCTAGGTCAGGGGTAGGCAACCCGCGGCTCTCTAGCTGTTGAACTACATTTCCCATGAGGCATTGCAAAGATTACAAAACTGACAGTTACAGCTATGACTTGCAGAGGCATGATGGAACTTGTAGTCCTGCAGCTCTCAGGTTGCCTACCCCTGCCCTAGGTTCACATCTGTGCGGGTGGTGCCGCTGCGGATCCACACGAAAATACGCGCAGCTGCACCTCCCGCACAGAGGAATGCGGACCCGCGGACGGGTGCCATTAATTCTAATGGCACACCGCCCGCACTGGAAAACGCAACCGCACTGGGAACCTCGGCTGCGTTTTCAAAAGAAGTGCAGGGACTTCTTCCCTGTGTGTCATGGGCAAATGAATGGGCTCTCGTGCCCATGCAAAACGCGGCCCGCACGGCCGCATATATGTGAACCGGGGGTTAGTAAATTTTAAGTAGCAATTAAATGTTGCGCTAAGTGTGAAAGAAAAAGATTCTATTAAAAATTAAACGTGTGAACAATTATATATACACAGTACAACGTGTAAGTTAATGCCTACAAGTGATATCATATACGATCCATATAAGGAACAATACAATGCTGGGCAGCACAGTGGCTAAGTAGTTAGCACTTCTGCCTGGCAGTACTCGGGTTGTTGGTTCAAATCCCAATCACGGCACCACCTGCATGGAGTTTGCATGTTCTCCCTGTGCCTGCGTGGGTTCCTCCGGGTACTCCGGTTTCCTCCCACACTCCAAAGACATGCTGGTAGGTTAATTGGCTCCTGTCTAAGTTGGCCCTAATATGTGTATGTATGAATGTGAGTTAGGGACCTTAGATTGTACACCCCTTGAGGGTTAGGGACTGATGTGAATATACAATATATATGTGTAAAGCGCTGTGTAAATTGATGGAGTTATATAAGTACAATAAATAAATAAATAATAATAATGTTCAAAGTCCACGTGAATGACAGCTTCCGCAAACACTTCGTGAAAAAGAACATGCGTTTCTTGAGTGCACTATTAATAGTATTGATCTTCTTTTCATCCAATAAATCACCAATGTGAACGGACCACCACTATATGTGTAAAATGGAAGCTTACTAGATAAGAAGACCCCCTTGTTACAGGGGGTCTAAGAAGGCTCTATATAGATGTGACTACGTCTGAACCTCTATGTTGTAACCGGGACCCAGATTCCACTTAGGTCAGTAAGCCATTCTCATAGCAGAGCCAAGACAGTGTCATGTATTATTATTATTATACAGTATTTATATAGCGCCAAAAAGGTTTGCTCAGCGCTGTACATTATAGTGGGGGACAAAACATGAGACAATACAGTAACAAGACAATATACAAGAGGTTCGAGGGCCCTGCTCTTTCGAGCTTAATGTATAATAAAACATGCCTCTCATAGTGCAGTAAAAACTAATGTGCCTTTATTGCACAAGTAAAATTCTACTTACAAAACATAGAAGGAATATCAGCATTCAAATACAACTTCCAAGATGGCGGACAGCGCGATGACGTCAGAGGGAGGCTCTGCGGCCTTCAAGATTGTTCCTTATATGGATCGTATACAGGGGCGGACTGACTTTTTCATGGGGCCCCCGGGCAGTAGGAGATCATGGGGCCCCTGTGTCCTTGCCCAAACTCAAAAAAGCCTATGAAAAAAGGTACCAGGGGCATCTCATGGGGGCCCCTACTGACCCCGGGCCCTCGGGCAGTGCCCGAGTTTCCAAATGGTCAGTCTGCCCCTGATCGTATATGATATCACTTATAGGCATTAACTTGCACGTTGTACTGTGTATGTATAGTTCAGACGATTCATCTTTAATAGAATCTTTTGCTTTCACACTTTGCGTAACATTTATTTCAATGGGCTGAAGTCACACTGGATCACAATAAAAATAGCGCATGCACTTTTGTACTGTACATTTAAAAACACACTTCTACCGGATCACTTGGTACTGTGATACCATGTGATCCGGTGGAGGAAAATACACTGCATTTGCAATCTACACTTGGGGTATCAATAGGAATAGTTTTGAACATGGCGGTAAGTAACATGGGTTTCCCATTCCACATTCTGGTGTGAACGGGCCCCTAGTGTCTCCATTGCTTCTTCCTTACTAGCGTTTGAGAATCTGCAGCCAGTTTTTGCCAGTGAGGCATTGACTTTCATTGAGCAGAGAGGCAGCTGCACCTCAGTTTGTGGTATAGACCTAAATAAAGCTAAAATCTCCTTGTTCCTATTTATTGCTGTATGTGGAAGATTCCCCCTCACTTCCCATCCCAGTGATAGTTGTGATCTGAACAGGTAAAGCCTGTTTCACACGTACTTCGGCAGTGTGAACAGAAAGCTTTCTCAACGTATTTGTAGAGCTTTCAGTAAGCTTTGTTGAAGCTTTTAAAGTACCCTACAGCTCTAGTTTGTAATTGTTGAACACAGATCCTAGTGGGAGTGCTGATTGCCACCTTAAACAAGCTGCTAGCAGGTTTCAGCTATTCTTAAAGCTTTTTGAAAGCCTGCTGATGCCTGTTAGCAGTTTGCTCAACCTCCCTGGCGGTATTCCCGAGTGTAGCTTGGGGTAAAGTTTCAGTACCGCAAGTGGTAACCCCGAGCTACACTCGGGAATACACTGCGATCCCTCGGTCACTTACTTTGTCCTGCGCTCCCGCGATGTCCCCCCTGCAGTGTCCCCGGCAATGTAATCCGGCGGATGCCGGCATCTGTCATCTGGGTTCCGTCCCCTGTGAGCATCGGAACGGCGGGAAATTTGAAAATGACAAAAAGTGACATTCACAAAAATCACTAAAATCACATAGTATTACATTCCTGTATCAACCCATTTCATATACATTTTGTCCCGAGTGCTTTGTCCGGCGCCCTGCCTGCATATTTACTGTTCTTTCTGCCTGGAAACTGAGAAACGTCCATGGCGTCCAAAAAGGGTTCCTTTACGTCAAAAGCGGTTTTAGACCGGCTAGAGAACAGCGATAGTAAATCAGAACCACTTGCAGAATTGAGTGATAATGATTCGTGGGGGAAATTCCTCATCAGACACTGAAAATGATTCTGCGACTTTGCTCAGTGATGTGCGAACTTGGCGCTATATTTCATATTTCAGTGTTTTTGGTTTGATTATTGAATTAAATTTATTATTATGTTATTATTTTTTATGATTATTTATTAAATTATAGTTTATGATTTCGTGTTTCAAGTTTTATCATACCCGGGATGTTTACTAGACTCTTGTTCGGACAGATTTCAGTGAGTTATTCCTAAAAATTAAAGGCATACAATAAAAAAAACATATTTCCATGCAAAAAAATGTACCGCTTTGAGCACAGAAATATGGACATAATCAGACCGCTAGGGAGGCTACCATACACACCCGCAGCGGTTTGCATGAACGGGGTGCGATTCTGATGCGGTGTGGAATTTGCACTGAAAATGCTGCAAATTCCGCACCGCCTCAGTGTGAACCAGGGCTGAATAAACAGTTAATGAATCAGATAAAAAACTAAAATGAATAACATACTGGTAGATCTGAATCATGACACAAGATAAATAGGATCTAAAATTTATCACGCATAAAATGTGATCTTGAAAATTAAATTGTTTAAATGGCTTATAAACGTCCATGGCGTCCAAAAAGCGTCCCTTTAGGTCAAAAGCGGTTTCAGACCGGCTAGAGAACAGCGATAGTAAATCAGAACCACTTGCAGAATTGAGTGATAATGATTCGTGGGGGAAATTCGTCATCAGACACTGAAAACGATTCTGCGACTTTGCTCAGTGATGTGCGGACTTGTCGCTATATTTCACATTTCAGTGTTTTTGGTTTGATTATTGAATTAAATTTATTATTATTATATTATTATTTTTTATGATTATTTATTATATTATAATTTATGATTTCGTGTTTCAAGTTTTATCCTACCCGGGATGTTTACTAGACTCTTGTTCGGACAGATTTCAGTGAGTTATTCCTAAGAATTACAGCCCTACAATATAAAACGCCAAATTTCCATGCAAAATAATGGTACCGCTTTCAGCACCAAAAATCTGAAATAATCATACCGACAGGGAGGTTAAAGTGGCAATCAGCATTCCCATTAGGATCTGTGTTCAACATTTACAAACTAGAGCTGGAGGGTACTTTATACACTTCAAAAAGTGTACTGAAAGCTCTGCAAATGGTTTGTCAAAGCTTGCTGTTCCCATTGCTCTTATACATGCTGAAGCTCATATGAAACAGGCCTTAGGAAATCTCCTAGTGGGCACAGCAGTCAAAAGTGGGATTTTAGTACAAGGTGGGAGTGAGGTACTGGGCTTTGATTCACTTATATGCCGTTTTTCTCAATTTAGGTGACCCTTCTGCCTTGGGGGAATCCTCAATTTATGGAAAGTTATCGATCTTACATCATCAGGCTCAACCAACTTTTCCTTCTTGATGGCTTATACATTTGAGTCTAGTACCTCACTCCCACCTCTCCTTCTCCATAAAGTGTTATAAAACTCAGTTATATAAAAATTGCTGACAAGTGGGATTTCTTATGACAAGAGACCCTAGCAATCTCTTCTGTCATAAATGCTTGCCTCTGCCTGTGAGCTGTCATGTGACACTGAGCCATGCATGCGCAGCTTAGCATACATTTGGCACACTCGCTGTGTCCTGTGATGATGTGACTCACGTGCATGAGAGGGACGTCATTATGGCCTGACCATTCAAAAGGTCGAACAGATGGAAGCCAGAAGAAAGACCAGAAACAGATGGAAGCGCCTGGGACCAGCAGGAGTGCTGCCAGCGCTGGAGGCCATTATTTGACAGGTAAGTCTGTCATAATGTGCTAATGTGCTGTAAAAACTAGCACATTATGGCATACCTCCCCCCCCCCGGGGGGCCATTTAAAAAAGTGGAGTTTAAATTTTTAACAGATTTCCCCACTGAGAAATATCCTTACATCCCCTGTTCAGGTAACAACTATCACTGGCATGGGAAATGAGGGGAAAACTTCCACAGACAGCAATGAAAAACCAACAGAAGATTTGTACAATTTTCTGCTGTATCGAAAACTAAACAAAAATGTGTTTTGGCTGGAATCCCAGAAAACGGGGGGTTGAACAGAGAGGAAAAACTTACGTTCTATATTCCTACCGGCTACCTTCGTGCAGCGCTTTTTTCGTTCTCAACTGGTGCTCTCAGAAGCTGTTGAGAGGTCGTAAAGAGCAACATACACTATATGATGAAGTTTGTGGACACCTGATTATTATATGTACTGTATAGGCAAAAGATGTAGACTCCCATCCAAATGATTGAGTTCAGGCATGTTTAGTGAAGGGGACTGTTAAAGCATACAAAGACATTTTAGACAATTGTGCTCTTCCAACCTTTCGATGACAGTGTGGAAATGATACATTTCTGTTCCTGCATGACTGTCCCCTGTGGATAAAGCCAACTCCATAAAGACATGGTTTGATGAGTTTGGTGTGGCCGAAGCCGATTGGCCTACACAGAGACATCACCTCAGCCCTACTGATCACCATCCATAAAGACATGGTTTGATGAGTTTGGTGTGGCCGAAGTCGATTGGCCTACACAGAGACCTGACCTCAGCCTTACTGATCACCATCCATAAAGACATGGTTTGATGAGTTTGGGGTGGCCCAAGTCGATTGGCCTACACAGAGACATGACCTCAGCCTTACTGATCACCATCCATAAAGACATGGTTTGATGAGTTTAGTGTGGCCGAAGTCGATTGGCCTGCACAGAGACATGACCTCAGCCCTACTGATCACCATCCATAAAGACATGGTTTGATGAGTTTGGTGTGGCTGAAGTCGATTGGCCTACACAGAGACATCACCTCAGCCCTACTGATCACCATCCATAAAGACATGGTTTGATGAGTTTGGTGTGGCCGAAGCCGATTGGCCTACACAGAGACCTGACCTCAGCCCTACTGATCACCATCCATAAAGACATGGTCTGTGCAGGACACTTTTGTTCCCCCACACCAAACTCATCAGAGCCCTGATCTCCCTACTGACCACCTTTGGGATGAATTGGAAAGTCAGTTGTAAGACAGGTCTTCTCATTCCAACATCAGTACCTGACCTCATAAATGTTCTTTTGGTTGAATGGGTACAAATTCCCACACTCCAAAATCTTCTTAAAAGAATGGACATTGTTTACACTGTACAGCGTGAGCTATCTCCATGGTTTTGGAATTTGATTTCCATCATATAAGTGTGTTGGTCAGGCATTCACAAACAATTGGCCATATTGTGTATCACGTGCACGCAGGGTAGGTTCTCTCTGATGGGATCTAATGCATTACTAAGGACCTGAGATTTTTCCCTTTTCATCTAAATGGCTTAGTTGGGCATGCCTGAGCTTTTATTATTATTATTATTATTATTATTATTATTATACAGTATTTATAAAGCGCCAATAGTTCGCTCAGCACTGTACATTGCAAAGGGGGACAGAACATGTGACAGAACAACAACAATACAATGCAAAACATGAGGGGATCGAGGGCCCTGCTCTTTGGAGCTTAATATCTAGGAGGGAGGGGATGGTGGCACAGGAGGAGATAGCTGTGGGGGATGGAGTGGTAGGAAGAATGGAGGAGGTTGACAAGTTAGCAGAGGGTGGGGTAGGATTCCCTGAAGAGGTGGGTTTTCAGGGTGCGCCTAAAGGAGAGGAGAGTAGGTGATAATCTGATGGGTTGGGGCAGGGAGTTCCAGAGGATGGGTGACACCCTGGAGAAGTCCTGGAGGCGGGCATGGGAGGAGGAGACCAGGGAACTAGAGAGAAGGAGGTCTTGTGAGGAGCGGAGTGTGCGTGCTGGGCGGTACTTAGATATTAGGTCAGTGATGTAGTACGGGGCAGTATGGTGGACAGCTTTGTACGTCAGTGTTAGGATTTTGAATTTGATCCGTTGCGCAATCGGAAGCCAGTGGAGGGATTGACAGAGGGGGGTGGCAGAGATGGAGCGGTTGGAAAGGTGAATGAGTCTGGCAGCCGTATTCAGGATCGACTGAAGCGGGGATAGCCAGCGGTGAGGCAGACCAGTGAGGAGGGAGTTGCAGTAGTCGAGTCGTGATATGATGAGGGAGTGGATGAGCTGTTTAGTGGTTTCTGGGGTTAGGAACGTGCGGATTTTGGCGATGTTGCGGAGGTGGAGTCTGCACGAGCTTGTTAAAGATTGGACTTGGGGCTGGAAGGATAGGTTGGAGTCCAGAATGACACCAAGTACTCTGGCCTGCGGGGTGGGTTTGATGGTGGCGTTGCTGGATGTGATAGAGAAATCAATGGGGGTGGGGTCCGGGCTGGGGGGAAGACAAGAAACTCGGTTTTGGAGAGGTTCAGTTTAAGGAAGTGGAGCGACATCCAGTCTGATATGTCGCTCAGTATGTGTGTGATTCGAGCGGAGACTGAGGTGGTGAGGTGGGGGGTTGAGAGATAGATTTGTGTGTCGTCGGCATAGAGGTGATAGTTGAAGCCGTGAGAGTGTATGAGTTGGCCAAGGGAGGAGGTGTACATGGAGAAGAGAAGGGGCCCGAGGGGTTTTCTGTAAACTACATCAGTTCTCCAAATAGCCCACAAAAGATTCATAGTAGCCCATAGCATATAGTGGATTTCGTTAGTTCGGTGCTCTGAGCTTTGAAGTTTTTGGGAATATATACCTACATAGACAGACAGACAGATGACATATCTATCTCAAATAGGACTTTGACAGTGGTAGCACAGGAACCCAGCCTTCCCTCCTTTTATTAGCAGCACAGAGTGGGTAGGCTGGGTCTAAAAAGCCTGGGAAAAAAAGACCAAAGAATTTAACCCCTTTACCCTACTTGGGCCAGCCAGAACTTATTAGCTACTGTAGGTTTTTAAAATACACAATAAAGCCTTAATAACGTCTGCCTGCTGCAAAGTGACAGGTGCTCTTTTGTGACATGGTGAAAGGAACAGTTGGAGGAAGTATTAACCAATTAATACCTATCTGTGATCCCTCGCCAACCAGAATCTGACATCTAATTGGCTTCTTTGGATTCGAACCACGTGTGCTCCCGTAGAAATGTCCCTCAAAAGAATTGAAGAAAAGTGCACAAATTGAGTAAGAGTGGCACTTCCTTGGCCTTGAAGTGTCTTCTAACTGTAATAAAATCATCTCAAGAGCTGTATTCCAGAGACTCAATTAAACAAATATTACTTTTGCTGCTTAAAGCTGCCGGCGATCACTTTATTTCGAGACGGTCCCAGCTGTCTGTTTTAAGGCTGACACTGATAAGTAATCATGCGCGATCAGGCAGATTTAAATTGTTTTGACAGCTCGAAGCACAGGTTCATTTTCTTAATCCAACTTTGCATTCCAGAAGCAGATTATGTCGAGCGTATTGGGTACATTTTTGTAGATTGGAGGGATGGTAATCTTCTGCCGCTGTTTCCATTCTCATACATAATCTAAGATGTTGCAGAAAGTGATGGGGAGAGGGTTGTCCTATGAAGACCATCACCCCAGTTCAGCTCTGTACCTGGGAAGGGGTCTACAAAGTGATCCAAAAGAAACTGGATCATTGTTTTTTCTGGAGAGCAATGGCCGACCACGGGCATACTGCGCTTTGTGAGCAGCGCTTTACAGGAAACCTGTCATGATAGACAGGAATGTGCCTGTGAAGTTCTGTGATATCATTTGGATTTTGCGGCTACTTCAGATACTGACAGCGTCTGGCAGTCTTCAGGAGAGAATTTTGACAGTATTTTGATAATCGTGATGAGTGTTTTTGCACTGTCAGTTGGCTTCAGTAGGTTTTCACAACAGTGTTCCATTAAAGTGTATCTAAACCCAGTCAATAGCATCTCAAATGAGCTTTAACAGGTTAACACTGAATTCCAGGGAGATATGACACACATTTTTGCAGTTCCATATTCATTAATGTACCACTAAAGCAGAACTCTGGGCACAAAAATTTTAATGTTAAAAATCATCCTCAATAGGCACAGTGTTATCGTATGTACTCTCCAGCGCCTCAGGATATGCACAGCCAAAAGGGAAGCCAAGGGAACCAGGACAGCGACAACCAAAGGAAATGCTTCAGGGGTGCAGCCCTCCTCAGATGGGGAGATCAGCCACTAGATCAGTGGTTCTCAACCTTCCTAATGCCGTGACCCTTTAATACAGTTCCTCATGTTGTGGTGACCCCCAACCATAAAATTATTTACCCAGTAATTAGAATTCATGAGTGTCGTTTTACCTCCAATACTGCTGCTTTCAACACAGTAGCTGCTTTCAACACAGTAGCTGCTTTTAACAGAGTAGCTGCTTTCAACACAGCAGCTGCTTTCTACACAGTAGCTGCTCTTTACACATCAGAAATATGTGTTTTCTGATGGTCTTAGGGGACCCCCTGAGATGTTACAATATAAAAGTAGCAGCAACATCACCGCTGTGCTGTTCATAGCCTGTGCAGAGACAGAGCTATGGGAGAGGCCCAACAGGCTCCACCAACTATCTGCTGCCTGCAGAAAACTACAGGAGGGGGCGGAGACAAGACCTGTCACCCTGCACTAGGAGAGAGAGCAACAGTGAGTGGTCTTTATTACAGGAAAGAAAAGTTTCACATTGGAGTACTGCACCGATCTGGAAGACATACACAAATCCCCACCCACTACAGGCTGCATGAAAACTTCAGGAAGGGTGGAGACAAGACCAGTCACCCTGCAGAAGAAGAGAGAGAACAGCAGCAAGACCCAGAAGATTTTAGCTGTCAGTGTAGTAGCGCCTATACTTACATTGGTCCAAGCTAGACCAAAGTAACTAGGTAATAAAGGCCACACCATTACAGATTTAAGAATTGATTTTAAAAGTTTTTAGAAGTATTATACTATTGCTGTTTTTAGAAATATGTTACTGTTTTTAGAAATATTATACTGTTGCTGTTTTTAGAAATATGTTACTGTTTTTAGAAATATTATACTGTTGCTGTTTTTAGAAATATGTTACTGTTTTTAGAAGTATTATACTGTTACTGCTTTTAGAAATATTATACTGTTGCTGTTTTTAGAAATATTATACTGTTGCTGTTTGAGTGGAAGCAGTGGAACCCCCCCCCCTGCATCCCATTCAGCCCCTCAGGTCTAGTCAGGTCTAGTATAGTCAGGCCTATAGCTCTGCAATCAGCACATGATCCATGCTGATTGGAATGCTAATGCAGGCCATAGACGGGTCAAAAATAGGCCGAAAAAAAAAATCGGCCGTTTTTAGCACCGTTAGTGGGTTAATTGGTCGGCCGTTTTTCGGGGTTTTAGCAAATTTTTTTAGCGGTAAACTTGGAAAATGTGTGGCCGATTTTGACGATCGGCCGATTTTCCCAGCAATTCCCGGCAATGAAAATCGGACGATCGTTTTACCAATAAAAAATCTGCGCATGAGCTGTGACCTGCAAGAAGAAGAAAAAGAAGAAGAAGTAAAAGAACAAGAATTCCAGTCTGCTATTATATTTTATATGAAAAGTCTTGCAGTTGCAACAATGTATCCATTTGTATCCGAATAAAAACATCTGTATCCGAAATGGATACAAATGGATACATTGTTGCAACCGCAAGACTTTTTCATGTAAAATATAATAGCGGAGCCCTCTGCAGGGACAGAATAAAAATGCTGGCCGTAGACAGGACAAAAAACGGCCGTTTTTTTTACCATTGGTGGTAACGTCGGACGATTGAACAACCGATTTTTCTTTTTTAAAAAAAAAAACGGCTGATTTTCGACCCGTCGATGGCCTGCATAACTTTGACTCAGCAGGGGACATGTCAACTACTGCTTCCGCACAGCAAGCAAGGGTCCCTCTCTGCAGCATGCTAGCAGGGGACAGGCTTTTCTACTCAGGCTATGGCTTTTTTATAAAGAAAACTAACTTTCCACTGAAGACTCCCGTTCTATTGGCAAATGTCTAGAGAGGAGTTTACACTTACTTTGTAAAGATTTCCTCTCGCTTCTCTTCCTTGCGTTGCCTCCCCGGAACAGGAAGTGAACAGAAATCTCCACATGGGACACAGGCAGGGGCGGACTGACCATTTGGAAACTCGGGCACTGCACGAGGGCCCGGGGTCAGTATGGGGCCCCGTGAGATGCCCCTGGTACCTTTTTATAGGCTTTTTTGAGTTTGGGCAAGGACACAGGGGCCCCATGATCCCCTATTGCCCGGGGGCCCCATGAGTTGTCAGTCCGCCCCTGGACACAGGTAGCAAAAAAAATGAACTGCCTGGGGTTTAACCTTTTTGTTGGGGTCAACATAAGTATTACATTGGGAGCAGCATCAACCATAGGACTTGGGGGGTTTGTTTGCATTTTTGCTGCCAGCTATGTCATAGAAGTGATCACCTCTACATGCTGCAGAAGGTTTTCATACGTCTTTAGCCAGCTTGACGTAGAATATCATTCCCCTAACACGATTTGTAAGACATCTGTCAAAAATGAGATGAAAAGGGAGATCTGGTATCACAGGTTTTCTATCAACACACTTATGTTCTATTGCTGTTGGAGGCAGTCATGCTGACAGGTGGTGGGAGTCCCTTATGTAAGATCATTGGAGATGTATCTCTAAAGGCTCATGGTGAGCTCTGTGTTTTTTTGTTTGTTTTTTTTTCCTCCGTGTGGGTGGTGATTGCAATACAAACCAAATCTTTCTTTATCCTGAGCTCAGTGGTGTCCTATCAAACCCTCCCGCTCTTCTCCAGCTAATGATGTCGACTCCTTACGTGGCCAAATCTTGAGGGGCCAAAGTTAGACACTTCCATCACATAACTTCAGTATAAATTGATATATTGATATGTCGTTTTTTCGAGCCGGTTGCCTTGATGAGTCAACATACAATCGATTTTTTTTTTCCCACCACCTTTGTTGTCTCTCCTAAAAATATTCTTTAGTACGTCTTTTTACCTCAGTATGAATCACTAAGCATCGCTGTCCTATTACTTTTCTTCGTTCCACTTAAAATGCTGCCTGGTTGGCAAGGAGTTTTTCTATTTTTTTTTTTTCTATTTTCACCAGGAACATACGGCTGACAATGAATATGTTTTCCATTGAAGACCTCAGCTACTAGGGTTTCTATGGCAACAGGCTTCCAGAGGTCTTGTTGCACGCTAGGCCTTTGATCCTTTCGAGCTCCCCTCCTCAATGTCCCTCCAACTGTTACAAACAAGGGGTGGAGGAGACAAAATGAGAGCATAAAAAAACTTTACTGTTGACATAAAGGAAATAGATTAGAGAAGAATTAGTCTCGACACACTCTGCCCATAAATCCGGTGGCGGCTTCTTTGGCTGGCACCTAATTTATCTTCTTGTTTATCCTCCCCTGGTTGCCTCCTGATGCTTGGACAGTGGCCTACTTGTTGCTCTCCATTCTTCCTGCATAATCATGAGCAATGGCTCTTAATTAC
Source organism: Staurois parvus (assembly GCF_062004578.1). Taxonomy (NCBI): domain Eukaryota; kingdom Metazoa; phylum Chordata; class Amphibia; order Anura; family Ranidae; genus Staurois; species Staurois parvus. Next base: position 761,089 of record NW_028319079.1, read on the forward strand.
TGTGGATTTACTTACGATTGTCTTGCTCTCCACACATTCCCTCTGCTCGCCCGCCATGTTGGCATGGCAACCATTCAGCAAGAAAGGCCTGCTGGGTCAACTGTGGTAGCTCAGTGGCTTAGTTAATGGTACTTATTCAAATATGGCACAAAAGATAAGAGGAGGAGATTGGACAGGCCGAGCAAAGCTTAACTGGGAATCTCTTGACTAACGTTTTGTGGGTAATAAGGAAATAAAATAGCTTTCTGAAGTTTTCATTCCCTGTAGGATAAAAGATGACTGCAAGAATGGTGCACTGCAAGTTACTACCTTTCATGTGTGTGTTGGGGATTATTATACAGTTATTATTATACAGTATTTATAAAGCGCCAATAGTTCGCTCAGCGCTGTACATTACAAAGGGGGACAGAACATGTGACAGAATAATACCAATACAATGCAAAACATGAGGGGATTGAGGGCCCTGCTCTTTTGAGCTTACAATCTAGGAGGGAGGGGATGGTGGCACAGGAGGAGATAGCTGTGGGGGATGGAGTGGTAGGAAGAGTGGAGGAGGTTGGCAAGTTAGCAGGGGGTGGGGTAGGCTTCCCCGAAGAGGTGGGTTTTCAGGGTGCGCCTAAAAGAGAGGAGAGTAGGTGATAATCTGATGGGTTGGGGCAGGGAGTTCCAGAGGATGGGTGACACCCTGGAGAAGTCCTGGAGGCGGGCATGGGAGGAGGAGACCAGGGAACTAGAGAGAAGGAGGTCTTGTGAGGAGCGGAGTGTGCGTGTTGGGCGGTACTTGGATATTAGGTCAGTGATGTAGTTCGGGGCAGTATGGTGGACGGCTTTGTACGTCAGCGTTAGGATTTTGAATTTGATCTGTTGCGCAATCGGAAGCCAGTGGAGGGATTGGCAGAGGGGGGTGGCGGAAATGGAGCGGTTGGAAAGGTGAATGAGTCTGGCAGCCGTATTCAGGATCGACTGAAGCGGGGATAGCCAGCGGCGAGGCAAGCCAGTGAGGAGGGAGTTGCAGTAGTCGAGTCGTGATATGATGAGGGAGTGGATGAGCTGTTTAGTGGTTTCTGGTGTTAGGAACGTGCGGATTTTTGTTGCGGAGGCGGAGTCTGCATGAGTTTGTTAAAGATTGGACTTGGGGCTGGAAGGATAGGTTGGAGTCCAGCATGACACCAAGTACTCTGGCCTGCGGGGCGGGTTTGATGGTGGCATTGTTGGATGTGATGGAGAAGTCAATGGGGGGTGCTGTCCGGGCTGGGGGGAAGACAAGAAACTCGGTTTTGGAGAGGTTCAGTTTAAGGAAGTGGAGCGACATCCAGTCTATGTCGCTCAGTAGGTGTGTGATTCGGGCGGAGACTGAGGTGGTGAGGTGGGGGGTTGAGAGATAGATTTGTGTGTCGTCGGCATATAGGTGGTAGTTGAAGCCGTGAGAGTTTATGAGTTGGCCAAGGGAGGAGGTGTAGATGGAGAAGAGAAGGGGCCCGAGGACGGAGCCTTGAGGAACCCCAACAGAGAGGGGGAGTGGGGGGGAGGTGGTAGCATTATAGGTAACGCTGAAAGAGTGCTGTGACAGGTAGGATGAGAGCCAGGAGAAAGCAGAATCTCTGAGGCTGAGGGAGTGTAGTTTTTTGAGGAGGAGGGGGTGGTCAACTGTGTCAAAGGCCGCAGAGAGGTCAAGGCATTTGTTTGCCTACATTATTACCTGCTCAGTTTAACCCATCCATTCTCAACCTTTACCCGGGAACCCCTGGTAAGATTAGGCCATTAGGTTAATTGGGAAAATGCCCCTTACACTGGTGGTGGTAAGTGGGAAGAATGCCCCCTTGTAGACTGGTATGAATGACACCCTTACAGTCATGCTGCTGTCTTTTCTAAGTGGTGTTGGACATGGAGCTATGCAGGCACCATAACATGGGAAGTGAGTTAGCCAGAACTCAAAGAACCCCTAGCCACAAATTGAGGAACTCTGGTTGAAAATGGCTGGTTTAACCTCTTGTGCATCTCCTGCTTGTATTATCTGGGCAGGTCAGCTTTTGAAGACCCAAACCCACCACTTGCGTCTGCCACTATACCTGAAACCCACCTTAACCAGTGATAACTTACAAAAGAGAGCCGCCATATTACACACAGTGGCACATTATGCAAGTGAGACTAGACTGCCCTGATTTGGAGAGACTAAACAGATCTATCCAGAATGACCAAACTGCTGAGTTGATGAGAGACTGACCAGGTTGCCAAGGGCGACCAAACTACCAAATTACTTTGAAGCAGACCAGGTTTCCAAGATGCAGAGAGGCTAACTAAACTACCAAATACCTTATAGACTTTAAAAACTACCGTATTACAGAGAGACTGACCAGACTTTACAATTATGGACAGAATAATCAGACTGAGAAGTTTAGGAGATTGCCAAGACTGCCCAAGTTACAGAGAGGCTTACAAAGAGGCTTGCCAGACTGGCATATTACAGAGACTGACAAGACTGTCCAAGTTGCAGAGAGGATCACCAGGCCCTAAATTACACTAAGACTGATCAGACTACTAAGTTATAGAAAGACAGAAAAACTCAAGTCTGTCTTTCTGTAATTTGTAGTCTGGTCATCTTTTCTGTAATTTAGTAGTCTTGTCACTCTTTCTGTAACTGCAAAGTCTGGTCAGTCTGTTTGTAACTTGATATTTGGGGCAGTCTTTGAAATTTGGTAGTCTGATCAGTATCTCTGTAATTTGGTAATCTGGTGAGTCTCTTTGTAGTTTGGTAGTCTGGTCAGTCTCTCTGTAATTTGGTAGTCTGGTCAGTCTCTGTAATTTGGTAGTTGGGTCAGTCTCTGTATAACTTGGTAGTTGGGTCAGTCTCTGTATAACATGGTAGTTGGGTCAGTCTCTGTATAACTTGGTAGTTGGGTCAGTCTCTGTATAACTTGGTAGTTGGGTCAGTCTCTGTATAACTTGGTAGTTGGGTCAGTCTCTGTATAACTTGGTAGTCGGGTCAGTCTCTGTATAACTTGGTAGTCGGGTCAGTCTCTGTATAACTTGGTAGTTGGGTCAGTCTCTGTATAACTTGGTAGTCGGGTCAGTCTCTGTATAACTTGGTAGTTGGGTCAGTCTCTGTAATTTGGTAGTTGGGTCAGTCTCTGTATAACTTGGTAGTCGGGTCAGTCTCTGTATAACTTGGTAGTTGGGTCAGTCTCTGTATAACTTGGTAGTTGGGTCAGTCTCTGTATAACTTGGTAGTCGGGTCAGTCTCTGTATAACTTGGTAGTCGGGTCAGTCTCTCCGTAACTTGGTAGTCTGATGAGTCTCTCTGAAACTTGGTATTATGGTGAGTCTCTCTGGCAGTCTCTCTGGCAGTCTGGTCAGTCTCTCTGAAACTTGGTAGTCTGGTGAGTCTCTCTCTAATTTTGCAGTGTGGTCAGTCTCTCTGAAACTTTTTAGTCTAGTCAGTGTCTCAGTAACTTGGTAGTTTTGTCAGTCTCTCTGTAACTTGTCATTCTCTCTGTAACTTGATAGTTTGGTCAGTCTGTCTGTAACTTGGTAGTCTGGTCAGTCTGTCTGTAACTTGGGAGTCTGGTCAGTCTCTCTGTAACTTGGCAGTCTGGTCAGTCTCTCTGTAACTTGGCAGTCCGGTCAGTCTCTCTGTAACTTGGCAGTCCGGTCAGTCTCTCTGTAACTTGGCAGTCCGGTCAGTCTCTCTGTAACTTGGTAGTTTGGTCAGTCTGTCTGTAACTTGGCAGTCTGGGCAGTCTCTCTGTAACTTGGCAGTCTGGTCAGTCTGTCTGTAACTTGGTAGTTTGGTCAGTCTGTCTGTAACTTGGCAGTCTGGGCAGTCTCTCTGTAACTTGGTAGTTTGGTCAGTCTGTCTGTAACTTGGTAGTTTGGTCAGTCTGTCTGTAACTTGGTAGTCTGGTCAGTCTGTCTGCAACTTGGCAGTCTGGTCAGTCTGTCTGTAACTTGGCAGTCTGGTCAGTCTGTCTGTAACTTGGCAGTCTGGGCAGTCTGTCTGTAACTTGGCATTCTGGGCAGTCTGTCTGTAACTTGGCAGTCTGGGCAGTCTTTGAAATTCAGTAGTCTGATTAGTTTCTATGAAACGTGGTAGTCTAGTTAGCCTGTCTGTAACCGGGGCAGTCTAGTCAGTTTTCCAGGAACTTGAAAGCTTAGTCAGTCTCTCTGTAGTTCTGTAATTTGGCAGTCTGGTCAGTCTCTCTGAGATTTGGTAATCAGATCAGTGTCTCTGAAACTCAGTAGTCTGATCAGTGTCTCTGAAATTCGGCAGTCTGATCAGTGTCTCTGAAATTCGGCAGTCTGACCAGTGTCTCTGAAACTCGACAGTCTGATCAGTGTCTCTGAAACTCGACAGTCTGATCAGTGTCTCTGAAACTCGACAGTCTGATCAGTGTCTCTGAAATTCGGCAGTCTGACCAGCCTCTCTGTACCTGCGGTAGCCTGATCAGTCTCTCTGTACCTGCGGTAGCCTGATCAGTCTTCTGGAACGTGCTAGTTGTGTTGGTCTCTCTGAAATTTGGGGAAATCCAGTAAGTCCAATCAGCAATGTTCCAAAAACGGGACACCCCATAATCCCTGAAAATATAAATAAAAATTTACAGTAAAAAAATAAAAAATTAAATTATAAATAAAAATATAATTTGAATTTGGCTTGTTTCATTTTATTTTTATTTTGGAATATTTATTTTCACTTTAGGTCACTCAAACAATTATTTGTGCGTGTGTTAGATAGTTGATCGTAATACAGATTTAACAAGTGGTTTTAAACAATCTACATTTATAACTGATTGTATTTTCGATCAATCTCTTCATTTCATATTGAAATCACTTGTGCAATCATTCATACTTACCAATGCCTAAGTGTATGACCACCATAAGAGCAGTGAGGAGGACTGACACTTCTGAGTATTATGTAGAGCAGCAGGCTGTCACTTTTTATTAGGATGGAGGAATCTGTCAGTGTTTCATGTGTATGTGCCCAGCAGTCAGACCGTGAACACGACAAGTACTAGAGCAGAATTGTCTGCACACAGCTCCACTGTCCTGCAGTCAGCAGGTATTGTTACCTTATGAAAAGCAGCCTGCAGCATAGACACGTGCTGCCAATTCGGTTTCAGCTTTCCGTCCTCGAGAACAAAAGGCATCGGTGGAGGTTTATTACAATGGCAAGGGCTAAACCTAGTCAGTCCGCCTAAAAGAGACTAGACACTACATTGTAAGCATCATTAAGTTGTCGTCGGCCCCCTAGTGGATTCTCTAGAGCACTAAATAGAAAATCCACCCCAGGGAAGAGGTTACATTGAACCTTACTCAATTTTAAACCTAAAGCTGAACTCTGAGATAAATACTTTTTTTTACTCTCAACTTCCCACCACAAACAACTGCAAATAATGTTTTCAGCGGGGGAACAGGCAGTTGATCCACATTTTTAATGGTCATCTAAAGTGGGACATGGCAGTTGACCGCAGTGTTTCACTTTTTGGTGCTGTAATTGTAACTCAGCGTGTCAATTTTGGCAAGTGGTGCCGATTGCTAAACTCACCCATGGAAGTGGAAAAGTCAAACTCGAGCATCACGAGTTGCACCCAGGGGCAGACTGACCATTTGGAAACGAGGGCCCGGGGTCAGTAGGGGGCCACATGAGATGTCCCTGGTATCTTTTTCGTAGGTTTTTTTGAGTTTGGGCAAGGACACAGGGGCCCCATGATCCCCTATTGCCCGGGGGCCCCATGAGTTGTCAGTCCGCCCCTGGTTGCACCCCAACTGTGAACCAAATGCTTGTCAGGCAGTCTCTTAGATTGTAAGCTCCAAGGATCAGGCCCTGCTAACCCTCTTGTATTGAACTGTATTGTTGCTGTATTGTCTCCCGTTATATTGTAAAGTGCTGAGCAAACTGTTGGCGCTATATAAATCCTGTATAATAATAATAATATATAAATCCTGTATAATAATAATGATAGTTGTAGCATGGTATTCCAGTGTAAAATTCTCCTTGAGATCATGAAAAAAACAGGAATTTAGTAGGAGGAGACAGTACTGATTGTCTGTAAACCACCTCAGAAAATGTGATCCACTGCAGACCGTTTATAGAGGGGCAGTAGTACCTACATCCCAAGAGAAAGAGGCTTAAAGTGTTACTAAACCCACAGCAGTACAGTCAGTCTGTAGATGCAAGTTAAGTGTCATTGATGTCAGTGGGAGGAATAGTGCCCCATCATTGGTGTCACTGATACTTATGATGAGGCATTATTCCTCCCACTGACACCAATGATGGGGCACTATTCTCCCACTGACACCAATAATGGGGCACTATTCGTCCCCCCGCTGACACCAACAGTGGGGCACTATTCCTCCCCCCCACTGACACCAACAATGGAACATTATTCCTTCCCCCACTGACAACATTGATGGGGTACTATTCCTCCCACTGACACCAATGTTGGGACACTATCCCCCCCCCCCACTGACACCAATGACGGGGCACTATTCCCCCCCACTGACACCAATGACGTACTATTTCTCCCACTGACACCAAAGATGGGGCACTATTCTTCCCACAGACACCAATGATGGGACACTATTCCTCCCACTGACACCAATGATGGGGCAATATCCCCTTCCCCCGCTGATACCAATGACGGGGCACTATCCCCCCCCCACACTGACACCAACGATGGGGCACTATTCCTCCCCCCACTGACACCAACAATGGGGCACTATTCCTCCCCCACTGACACTAATGATGGGGCACTATTCCTCCCACTGACACCAATGATGGGGCACATTTCTTCCCACTGACACCAATGATGGGGCACTATTCCTCCCCCCACTGACACTAATGATGGGGCACGATTCTTCCCACTGACACCAATTATGGAGCACTATTCCTCCCACTGACACCAATGATGGGGCACTATTCCTCCCACTGACACCAATGATGGGGCACGATTCTTCCCACTGACACCAATGATGGGGCACATTTCTTCCCACTGACACCAATGATGGGGCACTATTCCTCCCCCCACTGACACTAATGATGGGGCACGATTCTTCCCAATGACACCAATGATGGGGCACTATTCCTCCCACTGACACCAATGATGGGGCACTATTTCGCTCCATAAGACACACTTGGGGGGAAATGTCTGTGTGTCTTATGGAGCTGCCGGCCCAGTATTCCCGCCGCCGTTGTATGTCCGCAGTCTCTGGTCATCTCTTGTACTGTGTCCGCATTTGTTCATAGTTTTTTGGTTTTTTTTAAACTATAGTCCGGCCCTCCAACGGTCTGAGGGACAGTGAACTGGCCCCCTGTTTAAAAAGTTTGAGGACCCCTGACTTAAAGGATAAGTTCATCTTTTGAACATGTTCCAGTATCCACCCTCCTCTCCCTTCCTCACTGTCACATGCACTGTCTGCCCACACAGCCATCCCGTTCATTCATAGCAGTCTGTAAATGAATAAACTACAAGTCCCACCTTCCACTGCGGCAGCTCATAGTCCAACTTGTAGTTCTCGTTGGACTACATACTGATCAGTGCGCTCATAATCCATTGAATCTGTTACAGGCAGAAAGCGGGAGGGAGAGCGTGCAGGAACCTGACATTGCTCGCGGGTGCAATACTTTGCAGGCTCCTGTGTAAAAAAAAAATAAATGTACTTTTTTATTATCTGCAAAATATGTGCATTTATTATTTTTTTACTAATACTGAAAATTAATTTTACTGAATGGGGGGGGGGGTGTATCCCACCGCAGCTCAAGGCCACCTGACGAAAATGTAACTTTTATTGTATAATTAAAATATCACAACAAATCAAATATAATACATATACACTATATGGCCAAAAGTATTGGGCCCGCCCTCCAAATCATGTGATTCAGGTGTTCCAATCCCCTCCATGGACACAGGTGTATAAAATCCATCACCTAGGCATGCAGACTGCTTCTACAAACATTAATGCAGGTCATACAGGAGTCGAATTCCAAACGAGTTTTCTTTAGAAAATTTGAAATTTAATGCGTTTTGTAATCCGATGATGCCACCATTGATTTCGAAATTCAAACAACCGAGTCTTCAGGTTCTCATGTTGCTACAGAAAAGAATTTTCGTGGTCAAGAATTTTCTTTTCTTTCCAGGTCACAGCTTTATATTTCTCACACCATTCTGCCATTATTGATTCAAAATTCGTTCGTTTCTCAAAAAAAAGATGTCCGATCACTCAAATTCGATGGTCACATGAAAATCCCACTAATGTTGCGAAATTCAAACAAATATTCTTAGAAAAGATTTTTGAAAGAAAATTCTTTCAGAATTTGACCCGCGTATGGCCGGCTTTAGTCTAGATTTGCACCTATGCGTTTTCTGCTGCATTTTGCAGAAACGCACAGCAGTCCATTTAACATGGTTTCCTATGGGACAGGTTCACATCTCTGCGTTTTCACCCTGTGCGTTTTTTGGAAAGGGTCAGGGACTTTTCTAAACACAAAACTTTGCGTTTTTGGTTCTATAGACTTCAATAGAGACGTTGCAGAAAAGCATGTATTGCATGTTTGATGTGGTTTTGAGTTGTTTTTGATGCGATTTTGAGTTGTTTTTGATGCGGTTTTGAGTTGTTTTTGATGTGGTTTTGAGTTGTTTTTGATGCGATTTTGAGTTTTTGATGCGGTTTTGAGTTGTTTTTGATGCGGTTTTGAGTTGTTTTTGATGCGGTTTGCATTTTATTCTGCCCAGCAACAAGTTGAAAAAGAAACACAAAATGCAGCAAAAACGCGTCAAAAATGCATGTGCAAAAACGCAAAAAGCACTGCAGAAACTGATCTAGCCTAAAAAACTGGTCAACTTTTCCCAGTCACATGCTGGGGAAAGGACAAGACCTGTAAGGGCCAGTTCACAACAGAAACTGCATGTAACTGCACGTTTTTTCTTGCACCTATGCAGGCAGTTGATGTGCGTTTTATGTGCAGTTGATGCATGCTTTTCTAACTGCATTTGACCTGTGAGGCCACTTCCTTCTTCTTTCCTTTGGCTTCTATGTGCACTTTGATGCATTGCAGTGCTTTTGCATTTGTTTTTGCTGGTTTGCAGTGCAAAGAAATGCAGCATGCTGTACTTTTCTGGACTGCGCTGAACTGCACTGCAATGGTGTGGACTGTGCCCATAGGATTGCCTGGATTTTGGACTGTCTATGCAGCTGGAGTGCAGTTCAAAATGCATTCAACTGCGTTCAGTGTTAAACACTGCAGCAGATTAAAATTCGGTCTCTTCCCTGCTGGGGATGGCCGCATGCCAGGGCTGTGCAAAATACCAATTATTTAGGAAGTATAATGTCTCCCTTCTATGTACACTGCTCAAAAAAGTGAAAGGAAGACTTTTTAATCAGAGTCTAGCATCAAGTCAATAAACTCCTGGGCTATTGATCTGGTCAGGTAAGTAGCAGAGGGGGTTGTTCATCAGTTTCAGCTGCTTTGGTGTTAATGAAATTAACAACAGGTGCACTAGATGGGCAACAATGAGACCACCCCCAAAACAGGAATAGTTTTACAGGTGGAGGCCACTGACATTTTTTTCCCTACTCATCTTTTCTGAGTGTTTTTTCTTAGTTTAGCATTTGGCCAGGGTCAGTGTCACTACTGGTAGCATGAGGTGATACCTGGACCCTACAGAGGCTGCACAGGCAGTCCAACTCCTCCAGGATGGCACATCAGTACGTGTCATTGCCAGAAGGTTTGCTGTGTCTCCAGCACAAGTCTCAAGAGCATGGAGGAGATTCCAGGAGACAGGCAGTTACTCTAGGAGAGCTGGGCAGAGCCGTAGAAGGTTCTTAACCCATCAGCAGGACTGGTATCTGCTCCTTTGTGCAAGGAGGAACAGGATGAGCCCTGCCAGAGCCCTACAAAATGACCCCCAGCAGGCCACTGGTGTGAATGTCTCTGACCAAACAATCAGAAACAGACTTCATGAGGGTGGCCTGAGGGCCCGATGTCCTCTAGTTGGCCCTGTGCTCACTGCCCGGCACCATAGAGCTGGATTCGCATTTGCCATTGACCACCAGAATTGGCAGGTCCACCACTGGTGCCCTGTGCTTTTCACAGATGAGAGCTGGTTCACCCTGAGCACATGTGACAGACGTGAAAGGGTCTGGAGAAGCCGTGGAGAACATTATGCTGCCTGTAACATCGTTTCGCATGACTGTTTTGGTGGTGGGTCAGTGATGGTCTGGGGAGGCATATCCATGGAGGGACACACAGACCTCTACAGGATAGACAATGGCACCCTGACTGCCATTAGGTATCGGGATGAAATCTTTGGACCCATTGTCAGACCCTACACTGGTGCAGTGGGTCCTGGGTTCCTCCTGGTGCATGACAATGCCCGGCCTCATGTGGTGAGAGTATGCAGGCAGTTCCTGGAGGATGAAGGAATTGATACCATTGAATGGCCCCCACATTCACCTGACCTAAATCCAATAGAACACCTCTGGGATGTCATGTTTCAGTCCATCCGACGCCACCAGGTTGCACCTCAGACTGTCCGGGAGCTCAGTGATGTCCTGGTCCAGATCTGGGAGGAAATCCCCCAGGACACCATCCATGGTCTCATTAGGAGCCTCCCCCGATGTTGTCAAGCATGCATACAAGCACATGGGGGCCATACAAACTACTGAGGATCATTCTGAGTTGCTGCAATGAAATTTCAGCAAAATGGACTCGCCTGCTGCATCATTTTTTCACTTTGATTTTCGGGGTGTCTTTGAATTCAGTCCTCTGTAGGTCGATCATTTTCATTTCCATCAAACGATGGGCCATCCTTACGTTCCTAACACATTACCCCGTCCATATCAGTATAGAGATCCAGCAGGAGATTTTTCCCCATTGAGATCTGATGGGTTTTCAAAGTGTTCCTTTGTTGAGCCGTGTATTTTATCTGTGGATTTAGCTGTTTTCCTGGAGTTGAGTTTCCAGTATACAGGATTTCTCAATATAATGGGCTCGTACTTGGGCCTGACTTTCCCTGACTTGATGACTAAGCTCCCCCAACTGCCCTCCCCCTATGTACTGAGAGACCCTTTACTGGCCACAGAATGCGTCTGATGGTACAAAGCGACACTAAATCAGAGGGGGGTAGTGAAGGTCAAGAGGAATCAAACTCCAATTGGACACTCGTACTTACAGGTAAACTTATAATAAATCAAACCTGCACCATTTAGGAGATATTCATTGTCCCTGCAGCCGATTACGCATGCGCTCTGAAGGGACGGCATACCTGTGCTGTTCCTTCAGAGCTCTGTGCTGCGGCCGAGACTCCCGCACATGATGTCATGATGGCTCGGCCAATCAAGTGGCCAGAACCCACGAACCCGGAAAGAAGACCAGGAGAAGACCGAACCCCTGTCAGCAGTGACAGCGCACCGCTGGAGGGTTTCATTCTAAGGTCGGTCTTTCGTAATGTGCTAGGATGCGATGCATACTAGCATATTATGACATTACTTTGCAAGCAGGGGCGGACTGACCATTTAAGCACTCGGGCACTGCCTGAGGGCCCGGGGTCAGTAGGGGGCCCCATGAGAAGCCCCTGGTACCTTTCATTGGCTTTTTCATAGGGTTTTTTGGGTATGGGCCAGGACACAGGGGCCCCATGAGTTGTCAGTCCGCCCCTATTTGCAAGAGTGGTTTTTTTGCTGGTTTACTACCGCTTTAAAGTGGTTGTAAACCCTTACATATATCCAATGAAGTGTCTGGCCTCAGGTGATACACAGAGATGAAACAAATCCTCCTACAGAAGTTGTATCTGTTTATCTGCAACTGTCTATTGTCTGCAGCTATTCACAGTACACAGATCAAAAGTTATTTCTCAGCTTCTAAAAGACAGGGGAAGGGGTCTGATCTCTGACACTGGACAGCACAGGGCTATGTGTAATCTGGGACCTGAATGAAGGGAAAGGACCCCCCCCCCCTCCCGCTACAAAATCTCATAGGGAAACATTAACACCTTTTGTCACCTTTTGTGTGTTGGAGGGGGTGGGGCCATTTCATGACATTCTGCGGTGTCAGGATAACCTGTCAGAAGTGACTAACAGAGATAACAAAGAGAACAAGAGACAGAAATCACACTCAGTGCTTTAGACTGAGGCAAGTACACACTATAGAGAAAGATGCTTTGTTCATTTTTTATTTCAGAGGTTTACAACCACTTTAACCTCTCTGGCGGTATTCCCGAGTGTAGCTCGGGGTAAAGTTTCAGTAGCAAAAGCGTTAACCCTGAGCTACACTCGGGCTTACCATGCGGTGTTGCTCAGGGAGTCCCTGCAGTGCTTACCTTGTCCTTCGCTCCCACGATGTGTCCCCTGCAGCATCCCTGGCCATCTCCTCTGGCCGATGCCGGCATCTGGCTTCCGTGTTACGGTCCCTGTGACGTCGGGACGTACGGGCGCTGGAACGGCGGCAAATTTAAAAATTTTTAGAAACTGTCATTTTCTTAGAAATGAATTTGACATAGTAAAACATTCCTGTATCAAACCATTTCACATACATTTTGTCCCGAGTGCTTCGTCCGGCGCCCTGCCGGTATTTTTACTGTTCTTTCTGCCTGGAAACTGAGAAACGTCCATGGCGTCCAAAAAGCGTCCCTTTAGGTCAAAAGCGGTTTTAGACCGGCTAGAGAACAGCGATAGTAAATCAGAACCATTTTCGTGTTTCAAGTTTTATCATATCCGGGATGTTTAATAGACTCTTGTTCGGACAGATTTCAGTCAGTTATTCCTAAAAATTACAGGCCTACAATAAAAAAAATACATATTTCCATGCAAAAAAATGTACTGCTTTGAGCAAAGAAATACTGACATAATCAGACTGCTAGGGAGGCTACTAAACAGAAATTTACCAGCCCAGGGATCCAGCGCTGTCATCACTCAAGCCAGTCCTTCACTGGTCTTTGGGTCCCCGGTGCCGCCATCTTGCTTGTGGGAACCCAGCTGTGACTTCCTAGTGTTTCACCGCTGGCTTCCCACTGCCCGTGCGACAGATGCACTGCACTTTCTCAATGGTCCAGCAGTCCTCTGGATGTGTCCCAGGAGGTTGCAAGTGGGGGCCAAACGTCCGCTCTGAGCACCTAGATGAACAGAGTTGAAGTGGATGCAGATGTCTGTGAAGGTGGAAGGAAAATGATAAATGTTTTTCAAAAATTTTTATACATAAATATCTGAAAACTGTGGCGTGTATTTGTATTCAGCCCCCTTTACTCTGATACCCCCAACTATAATCTAGTGGAACCAATTGCCTTCAGAAGTCACCTAATTAGTAAATAGAGTCCACCTGTGTGTCATGTGATCTCAGTATAAATACAGCTGTTCTGTGAAGCCCACAGTAGTCTTCTTTCTGGTATCTGCTGTTAGGCCACACTTTGAAATTTTAAAATTGTGCCCAGGGTTGTCTTTAGCAAGACATTGCACTCACAGTTAACCTGGGTCACCAGGAACGTAGTAGAAGATCCCTCATCAGGGTTCATGGACAGTGATAAGACTACGAGGATCAAATCCTTTATCACCGAAAAATATCTATTTTGCGTGTAGCTGCACTTTAAACACTCCTGTGTATCGGCAACACTTCATTACCTGGTGAAAGCGCACAATTCCTAACCTCACAAGGTGACTGTCTGTAGATGACAGGTACTCTTTACAGACATTACGTTCCACACTTTGCTCTCTTTCTTTCTGTTAAGCAGCTGGGTAGGATCCTTCCCACTCCATTCTGCTCATATAATGCTTGGCAGCTCCAGCGAGGTGCTCGCAATCTGTGCGTTCTTCAAGTCGCTGGCGTTCCAGGCTCCGGCTTAGAAGTGAAGAGCAATGCAGTAACACAAGGTCCCGCTCGTCAATGTCTGCTTCTACCAGATTTTCACTCGTAATTATGCCTCTGATGATTTTAATGACACATATGAATATACAAGACATATTCTGTCTGTGACAGTCATTTTCCTCCTTTTGGATAGCGATTGAGTTGTGGATTTGGATGTATTAGAGTTATATAGTTTGTTCCCAAAGTTACCAGTGAGTGGATCTGCAATTCCCCAATCCTGGTCGTGCTTTATAAAGACCTCCACTTCCCCAACTTACAGCCAACCATCCCACTGTCCAATGGGGTGCCGCCTGTGACGATTGTGGCGTCAGACCCCAGACCTTCTCACCAAACTCGTGACCGAAGGACTAGCCAATCTTAAATGATGGAGGCCTTTGCCAAAATGGAAGTTCGCATCCATCTCTGTGTACACCGCCCTATTGTCGTCACAGGTTCTCTGCCAGATGGCCTTTGAAAACAATTCACACCCTATGTAGCACTACCCAATAGGGGCTTCTGTTTATAGCTGGTCCTTCCCAAAGGCTGCCTACACACCAGCGCCAATAACTCAGATTCGGAGATGTCTTTTTAAGATTTATCGCTTGAAGAACTTTAACCCCTTGACGCCGACGGCCTCACGAAACTGGGCTTTTTTCCGTGGTGCCGCATATTTGCATACCTGTCTTTGTGCTGGGAGCGCGCCGAGCGGCGTGCTTCCAGTACCGAGACCGTGGTGTCACTGAGAGCCCCGGGTCCCGTTCTAACGATCGGGACCCGGGACACCCGATTCCGGGTCACGTGATCGCTGTGATAGCCTCTGATTGGCTATCACAGTGATCAGTCACTGTGCAGCCCGGCCCCCTTGTTTTTTTCTCTCTCTATGAATGGAGAAGAGAGATACATTGTATCTCTCTTAACTCCTGGCATAGAGAGAAAAAAATGTTAAAAAAAAAAAAAAAAAAGATAAATAAATATTAAAAAATAAAAGAAAAAATAAAGAAAATACCTAGATCAAGGTTTGATCTAGTTCAGTGCCAGGGTTAGTGTTTGGGTCAAGGTCAGGGTCAAAGGTGAAGGTCAGGGTCAAAGGTCAGGGTTTAAAAAAAATTGGTTTCAGTGTCAGTTAGTGTTAATGTCAGCGTGTTTTAGGTAAAAAAAAAAAAAAGACAAAAACAAAATGCGCACTATTGTTTCTGGGCTGTACTACGGGTACAAACAACAAATATCGTACACGTATATGGTATTGCTATGATCGTCAAGAGCTGGAGAATTTATTTTGGGTTGCTCTTTGGTGGTAGGTTATGGTCGTAACAAGAAACACATAGCTAAATAAAAAAAATATTTTATTTTTACTATTTTGGGCCAGTTTTCCTTTGATAAAAAAAAAATCAGGAGATATCCATTACCATTTACCACCAAATGAAAGCCCAATTTGTGCTGAAAAAAATCAAGGTATAATCCACCTGGATGTACAAAGTAGTTGTGATGATATGTACAGTTTTACTATCACATGTCAGCGTTGCAGAATTGTGCATAGGCATTTAGATTTGTTTTACCCTTAGGCGTGAAGGGGTTAAACAGTAGAGGGGCTAGGGCTTGGGATACTCCAACACGATCAGCAAATACCTATTAGAGGACAGTTTTCTCCTTAGATAATTGTCAATATTGGACAAAGGTCTCACAGGTGAAGACCGTGTGTATGGGAATCCTGGTGAGACGATTGGCAAATAGAAGTGCGCATGCGTAAAGAAATGCGCGATCGCGCACACACACGGTGAAGATTGGCGCCAGACAGACTATTTAAAAGGTGCCTTTGCCTGTGCTGAATGCTGACTGGTCTTCAGCTGTTCCCTGTTTCCTCCTTGTTCCTGTGTGATTTCCTTGTTGCTGACCCAGCTTGTTCCTGACCTGACTGATTACTCTCCTGCTTGATACTTGTTCCTGACTTTGGTTCTGCTTCTGACCTTGGCTTGCTTATGATTTGGTACCTCGCTGTCCGCCCGTTGATGACCCCGACTATTCCTATGACATTGCTCCTGTCTCCCATCCCAGCTCCCTGCCTTGCTCTGGTGCACACCTGGCGACCTACCATACCACCTCTGCATATCACTACTGTTCCTGAATCGGAGGTTCATCAGTCTTCCAAAGTCTCCAGCTGCAAGAGCTGCAAACAACATCTGCTGGCGCTCTTGTCCCCCTGGTCCCTAAACACCCTCTGTTCCACTTCCAGTGGGGTCAGGGCTAGTGACACAAGTGAGGCTGACCTCGTCATTTCAGTCTCCAATCAGGTACGTGACACCATGAGTCAAGTCTGATTGGTATCTGGTGATCTTTTTCCAATGCACAATTATTGGCAGCCAATGCGATTTAGGGTCTTTGCGCACAGCAGGACTCCTGCCACCTTCCAGCTTCCTCTTGGCACAGTTCAGTGAATAAGACAGTCCTTCTCCAGACCAGATACTAGGGTTGCCACCTCATTCCTTTAAAGCCGAACACATATTAATTACACAGGTCCTGATGCTAATTTAGTGCAGATAAGGCATTAAAGTGAGTTTAATTACCACCTTAATCAGCCACAGAACCTGTGTCATGAATATGTGTTCGGTTTTAAAGGGATGAGGTGGCAACCCTACCAGATACCTTGTGGGGAGGTTCTGCAATCAGCGAGGAGCCATCCAGGCCCTCAGCTTTGACATTGCTGAGGCCTCTAGTACAGATGCACAGTCCATAGGCTGCCTAAGGGCAGCAGCCCCTCAGGCTGTGGTACTCTCCAGGGGAGAAGGAACACAGCTCTCCAGTGCTTCAGACTATATATCACCTCTCCAACCACCTTCTGGGAACTCCTGTACAGGGATTGGCTGGAACATGATAAATATTCAGGTTGGTTATGTGAATCTCCCTCACTTCTTCCAGAGGCAGGGAGAAGCAATCAAACTCCCATCCTATGAAGTCCTGAACAGACCAGGACAAACAATCGCTTCTCCTTCCCCTTGCACCTTTTTTCTCTTGGTGTTGGGAAAACTTGTCAGAAGTGAAGTGAAGATAGCAGAGGAAGGAAGCAGCAGACAGAAATGACATTTAGTGCTCTGGATTGAGACAAGTACACACTATAGAGGGATGTGCTTTGTTCATATTTCATGTCTGAGGTTTATAACCACTTAAAGCTCAACTCCAGCCTTATTGTCCATGTTGCACATGTAGCGCCCTCCTAGTCAGCTAGGGGGAGCTAGACTCCAATTGTTAGTTAGGACTGAGTAGCAGCCTATGTGTGATAGCTAGTTGGGGTCAAATTGTGGTCAGAGCTGAGAGGCTCTGCACACCAGCCCTCTGAAATTTCCCCCTGCTCTAAGACTTTGGAGAAAGATCTAGAAGCAGTGGGTGGATCTGAGGAGTGGCTAGTCTGTACTCTTAGAGGATCCTGGCCAATCCCCAACAAGGAGCTTGGCAAGAGGCCAGAACAACCTTTAAGAGTTACTGAGCCTGCTCAGCTGCAGGAGAGTTCAGGTGGAAGAGGAGGATGTGAGGCTGAGCAGCAGGAGCCTGTGAGGGGGCCCAGATGGACAGAGGCTCACCTACAGGCAGAGGTCCTTGGAAGGCGGAAAGCTCGGGACTTCACCAGCCCCCCGAGAGAGGATCACCTCTGAGGCAGAGAAGGAGCGGCCCAGCTAAAAGGCCTGGTAGCAGTCACCAACCCATCAGCAACACAGGAGAAGGACTGAAAGAGTAAACCTGCATCCCCTGGGCCAGATAGGGGAAGGAGCACTCTGGTGGGAAACCAGATTATCACCTACCCGGGACAAAGAGGATTTTTGTGTAAAGACTTGAACATAGTTCAGGAAGTTGTCCTCGGGTTTCTATGTTCCCTTGGGCATCCTGTACACCCCTTACCCCATCCAAGTTCTAAAATCCCCTAACAAAACTCCTAAACAAGCTTAAGGACTCCCGAATGCAAGTGTACGTGAAAATGCGTGTTGCCTGGCTGTGCAGGACTATAGGGGGACCCAAAACTTCAGCAACTCCTAAGGGGGTAGTGCAACACACAGTTGTAAAGGATCCTCTCCTGTACTGAATTTATTTACTCTGATTTCACTGCACACTGTGAGAGTCTCGCGATGTGCGCTAGAAGCTGCGGCAATTTAGATAGAGCCCACCTCATTTTCTGGCTGGAGGACATCCAGAATCTTCTAGATCTTTCGTTTCTGCCCCCCCCCCCCCCCCCCGATTTAGTGGATTCTTTCAAACATGGAGGATGGAGGCCCAGCATCACATGTGGATGCCAACTAGGGCAATCGGCCTGCATATATGGTCTGCCTAAGAACGCCCGCTCCTCCACATTGCCATCCACCAGTCAAGGCATTTTATATTTGTATAACTTTTCACCAGGGCTGAGCGCTATTGAGAGGAGTACTGTGGCAGGGCGCTTGGATGTTTTCAGCACACTTATAGCACCTGCCAGTCCCTCCCAAAAGCCATGATCAGCTTGCATTGCATAGAGAAGCACAGAGCTCCAGTCATTACATCACTGGGTCTAAAATAAGGTATGTAAGGAGAACTAAAAGGTTTTATTCCAAATTTTAATTCCCATGTTAATGATGGGGGATGAACCAGGGAAGATAAGAGATAAGCACATTAAACTTCAAGCAGTATTAAACCCAAAACCAAAAGCGGAATATTGCAGCTTACCAATCAATAGAGGTGATGTATTTTTCCTGCTGTTTTCACCTGGTGATCTGGCAGGTAACACCCCTCCTCTATTAGAGCACCCCTACTCTGGATGAAGGAGCACAGGGGGCACAGCAGACAGCAGCATTGCCAGTCTGGGGGAAGGGGAGTGTTACATGTACTAGCAGATTTAGATTCACTAACAAATTGAAACCAAACTCCAGCTAACACTTTATAATCAGTTACAGCAAACAATTTTTTTCGTTTTTGGATAAAGGGTTCACATAGATAAAGAAAACTGATCTTTGTAAGCTCCTCTGTTAGTGTTAAATCCCTGTAAACTGATACATCTGCTGGAGAGCTTGATCTATTGAAAAAACAACAGAATTACTGGCCAGATCAATGTGTGAAAATAAAGACTGACAATGCTGCTGGGAAAAAGTGCCCCCTGTGCACCTTCATCCTGGGTGGGGGCGCTCTAATACAGGAGATAAGTTACTGGCCAGATCACCAGGTGAAGCCTAAAAAAGAAAACTAATGCAGCCACCACATTTAATGATTGGTAAGCTGCAATGTATTACATTTTTGGTTTTGGGTTTAATATTACTTTCAGCTTTACCCTCCCTGTTGGTATTCCCAAGTGTAGCTCGGGGTAAAGTTTCAGTACCACAGGCGGTAACCCCCCCACCCCGAGCTACACTCAGAAATATCCTGCAGCGCTGCTCCGGGATCTGTTCTTCTCTTACCTCATCCTGCGCTCCCGCGATGTCCCCCCTGCAGTGTCCCCGGCAATGTCCTTCGGTGGATGCCGGCATCTGTCTTCTGGGTTCCGTTCCCTGCGACGTCGGGACGTACGGGGGATGGAACTGGCGGGAAATTTGAAAATGACAAAAAGTGACATTCACTAAATACACTAAAATCACATAGTATAACATTCCTGTATCAAACCATTTCACATACATTTTGTCCCGAGTGCTTTGTCCGGCGCCCTGCCTGCATTTTTACTGTTCTTTCTGCCTGGAAACTGAGAAACGTCCATGGCGTCCAAAAAGCGTCCCTTTAGGTCAAAAGCGGTTTTAGACCGGCTAGAGAACAGCGATAGTAAATCAGAACCACTTGCAGAATTGAGTGATAATGATTCATGGGGGAAATTCCTCATCAGACACTGAAAACGATTCTGCGACTTTGCTCAGCAATGTGCGAACTTGGCGCTATATTTCACATTTCAGTGTTTTTGGTTTGATTATATTATTGAATTACATTTATTATTATATTATTATTTTTATGATTATTTATAAAATTATAATTTATGATTTCGTGTTTCAAATTTTATCCTACCCGGGATGTTTACTAGACTCTTGTTCAGACAGATTTCAGTGAGTTATTTCTAAAAATTATAGCCTACAATAAAAAACTACATATTTCCATGCAAAAAAATGTACCGCTTTCAGCACAGAAATACGGACATAAGCAGACCGCTAGGGAGGTTAAACACTGTGGAGAAAAAGTCAATTCTCCGGGTTGATTGTGCAGAGCAGTGTAGATCTCTGAAATGGATGGACAAAAATACAAATCCTTTGGCAGGTAAAACAGCTCCTACCTGCTTATTTAGATGTTTTCCTGGAGTAATCTTTCAAAAAAAGAAAGCCTATATAAGATTTGATGCTGTTTATGCTCTGGTTTTAGTGGGCTCAATGTTACTTTACCAAGTGTGAGGTTCTTTGTACAGTTCTCAGTGTAGAGGTTTTATATGTATGTTATTTTATTTATTTATTTCAGGTACTTGTATAGCACCGTCAATTTACGCAGCGCTTTACATATGCATGTGCATGTAGCAGTTCATATTTCCGTGTGACGGAGAGGGTGAACTGGAAAGGGTCGGGAGCCGTTCATAGACGTAGCGTGTGCTTCCACAGGCTCCCCCATCTATTTCGGAGTCGGGACATGTCCGTTGTGATCTCTAAGCAATTTCATCTTAATGCGATCCAGAGAGCGAGGCGCCTGTCATCATGTCACTTCTAAACCAAATAGAAAAGCTTGGCATCCCGGAACAGGCTGCACGCCGGGGACTATCAGAGGCGGATCAAAGCGCAGAATACTTTTTATTAACACAAGTTAATTGAGGATAAATGTGCCATGGTGATGATGTCCTGTATGCTGTATAGGATACATTGTGTGATATTAGAAAGAAAAGTGCGTGTGTGTACAACAATTCACAGAACACCCACATATTCAAGACACTTACAGGAGCTAGGTTTGGCATGTTTTTTTTTTTCTTTCTAAAGAGGAGCTCCAGCCAGTTATTAAAAAAATTGTGTTTGTAGCTGCTGACTTTTAACCTCCCTGGCGGTATTCCCGAGTGTAGCTCGGGGTAAAGTTTCAGCACCACAAGCGGTAACCCCGAGCTACACTCGGGAATACACTGCAGCGCTGCTCCGGGATCTCTTCTTCTCTTACCTTGTCCTGCGCTCCCGCTATTTCCCCCCTGCAGTGTCCCCGGCAATGTCCTCCGGCCGATGCCGGCATCTGTCTTCCGGGTTCTGTTCCCTGCGACGTCGGGACGTACGGGGGACAGAATGGCGGGAAATGTAAAAATGTGAAAAAGTGACATTCACTAAATACACTAAAATCACATAGTATAACATTCCTGTATCAAACCATTTCACATACATTTTGTCCCGAGTGCTTTGTCCGGCGCCCTGCCTGCTTTTTTACTGTTCTTTCTGCCTGGAAACTGAGAAACGTCCATGGCGTCCAAAAAGCGTCCCTTTAGGTCAAAAGCGGTTTTAGACCGGCTAGAGAACAGCGATAGTAAATCAGAACCACTTGCAGAATTGAGTGATAATGATTCGTGGGGGAAATTCCTCATCAGACACTGAAAACGATTCTGCGACTTTGCTCAGTGATGTGCGAACTTGGCGCTATATTTCAAATTTCAGTGTTTTTGGTTTGATTAGATTATTGAATTAAATTTATTATTATTATATTATTTTTTATGAATATTTATTAAATTATAGTTTATGATTTCGTGTTTCAAATTTTATCATACCCGGGACTCTTGTTCGGACAGATTTCAGTGAGTTATTCCTAAAAATTACAGGCCTACAATAAAAAAAAAACATATTTCCATGCAAAAAAATGTACCACTTTGAGCACAGAAATACTGACATAATCAGACTGCTAGGGAGGCTACCATACACACCTGCAGCGGTTTGCATGAACGGGGTGCGATTCTGATGCGGTGTGGAATTCGCACTGAAAATGCTGCGAATTCCGTACCACATCAGTGTGAACCCGGGCTGAATAAACAGTTAATGAATCAGATAAAAAACTAACGTGAATAACATACTGGTAGATCTGTATCATGACACAAGATAAATAGGATCTAGAATTTATCACGCATAAAATGTGATCTTGAAAATTAAATTGTTTAAATGGCTTATAAACCCAGGGCAATATTCTATCAATAAAGATTGATGCTGATGAAAAATAAGTACCAAACACGAACATATAAAAGGTCTAACATATCGCTCATATCTCCGATGTGCCTTGCAGCACATACAACACAGGGTATAGGCTCACAGACCCAGCACACCCTGATATTCAATTATGACACTATATTATTATTTTTTAGGATTATTTAATAAATTATAATTTATGATTTCGTGTTTCAAATTTTATCATCCCCGGGATGTTTACTAGACTCTTGTTCGGACAGATTTCAGTGAGTTATTCCTAAAAATTACAGGCCTACAATAAAAAAAATACATATTACCATGCAAAAAAATTTACCTTTTTGAGCACAGAAATATGGACATAATCAGACCGCTAGGGAGGTTAAAGCCACTTTAGGCAATAATGGCACTGCAGGCACGTTTTACTGCATATCTGAAAATACAGGCAGAAATGAGCGATTCTGCACACATTTTCAGAGCGAACAAATGTGAATGTAGCCTAAAAAAATCCTTTGAACCTAAATATGCCCAAAAACACCCAAAACATTTTACATTTGAAAAATAGGGTTGAGTATTATAAATAAAGACGGAATAGATGAAACTGTTACAGCTCCCTCTCACAGCCTGTAGCCCCCAATAGTTATAATTGGCTGAAACAGTCGCTTGCTACAAACGCCCGGGCAGTCCCGGAACGTAGAGACACACTGGAATTCTATGGAAACATCTGCTTCCCCCATCCTGGTGTAACAAGCAATTTATTGTACCGGGGGATAGGAGGGCTGCTGAATGCACCTTCAATGAATGTACTTAGGTTTGTAAGTGGATTTTATTTTCCCAAGTCCCCGGGAGCTTTCATAACATGCGGTATAAATTCAGGGTAATGCTGTTATCTGGAGCTCTACCACAAGATACAATCTAACATCTCGACATGATTTGTCACCCATGACCCAGGTACAATGGTGCCGCTATTCATACACAGCAGCAGCACTGCACCTGCTTAATACATTGTAGATCAGCCTGGAAGAGAGGAAATCTGATCAGTTTTATTTTTTTCTTTGTAGGGGAGTATAGGGAGTTAAACATCGACATATGAACGATTATAAGATTAGGGGTAATACAGGACATTGGTTACTGGAAATTGGTAGGTTAGGGGTAATACAGGACATTGGTTACTGGAAATTGGTAGGTTAGGGGTAATACAGGACATTGGATAAAGGAAATGCATATTATGTGTGCGCAAAATAAGTATTGAATGCATCACCATTTTTCTCAGTAAATATAAACTATATTGCCAAATGTATTGGGCCGCCTGCCTTTACACGCACATGAACTTTAATGGCATCCCAGTCTTAGTCCGTAGGGTTCAATATTGCATTGGCCCCGCCCTTTGCAGCTACAGGTGAAACTCGAAAAATTAGAATATGGTGCAAAAGTTCATTTATTTCAGGAATGCAATTTAAAAGGTGAAACTAATATATGAGATAGACTCATTACATGCAAAGCAAGATAGTTCAAGCCGTGATTTGTCATCATTGTGATGATTATGGCTTACAGCTCATGAAAACCCCAAATCCACAATCTCAGAAAATGAGAATATTCCATGCAATCAATAAAACAAGGATTGTACATAGAACAATATCGGACCTCTGAAAAGTAGAAGCATGCATACGTACTCAGTACTTGGTTTGGGCCCCTTTTGCAGCAATTACTGCCTCAATGCGGCGTAGCATGGAAGCTATCAGCCTGTGGCACTGCTGAGGTGTTATGGAAGACCAGGATGCTTCAATAGCGGCCTTCAGCTCTTCTGCATTGTTCGGTCTCATGTCTCTCATCTTTCTCTTGGCAATAACAGTATAACAGCTTCAACTCTTCTGGGAAGGCCGTCCACAAGGTTTAGGAGGGTGTCTATGGGAAGGTTGGACCATTCTTCCAGAAGCGCATTTGTGAGGTCAGGCACTGATGTCGGGGGAGGAGGCCTGGCTTGCAGTCTCCACTCTAACTGATCCCAAAGGTGTTCTATGGGGTTGAGGTCAAGACTCTGTGCAGGCCAGTCAAGTTCCTCCACCCTAAACTCGCTCCTCCATGTCTTTATGGGCCTCGCTTTGTGCACTGGTGCGCAGTCATGTTGGAAAAGGAAGAGGCCATCTGTCTTGGTATGCTGACGCCTTAAGAGTTCTCTTCACTGGAACTAGGGGGCCAAGTTTAACCCCTGAAAAACAACCCCACATCATAATCCACCCTCCACCAAACTTTACACTTGGCAGAATGCAGTCATGCAAGTACCGTTCTGGCACCCGCCAAACGCAGACACGTCCTTCGGATTGCCAAATTGGATTGAATTGCCAGACAGAGAAGCATGCTCTAGAGTCCAGTGGCGGCGTGCTTTACACCACTGCATCCGATGCTTTGCATTGCACTTGGTGATGTAAGACTTGGATGCAGCTGCTCGGCCATGGAAACCCATTCCATGAAGCTCTCTTCACACTGTTGCTGTGCTAATCTGAAGGCCACATGAAGTTTGGAGGTCTTTAGCTATTGACTCTGCAGACAGTTGGCGACTTCTGCACACTGTGCGCTTCAGCATGCGCTGACCCTGCTCTGTCATGTGACGTGGCCTACCACTTGGTGGCTGAGTTGCTGTTGTTCCCAATTGCTTCCACTTTGTTATAATCCCACTAACAGTTGAGCGTGGAATATTCAGTAGCCAGGAAATGTCACGGATGGACTTATTGCACAGGTGGCCACCTATCACGGGACCACGCTTGGAGTCACTGAGCTCCTGAGAGCGACCCATTCTTTCACCAATGTTTGTAGAAGTAGTCTGCATGCCTAGGGGATGGATTTTATACACCTGTGGCCATGAAGGTGATTGGAACACCTGAATCACATGATTTAGAGGGCTGGCCCAATACTTTTAGGAATATAGTGTATTTTTAACGGTTGCTATTGACATAACATTTTCACCACATGTTGGTAACAACCCATGCAATCCATACATACAAAGAAACCAAAACAAACAAGTTCAGAAGTTAAGTTATGTGTAATAAAATGGAATGACACGGGGAAAAAGTGTTGAACATGCCAACTAAAATGTATTACTTGGTACAAAATCCTTTGTTGGTAATGACAGCTGCAAGACATCTCCTGTATGGAGAAACTAGTGGCATCCATTTCTCAGGTCCCATTCTTCTACACTAACAGTCTTCAAATCTTGAAGTCTCTTCTCTGAACTCTGATCTTTAGTTCTTTCCATAGATTTTCTATTGGATTAAAGTCAAGTGATTTGTTGGGCCATTCTAGCAGCTTTATTTTCTTTCTTTGAAACCAATTGAGAGTTTCCTTGGCTTTAAATGTCCACCTTCATTTTATCTTCATCATCCTGGTAGATGGCAGTAGATTTTTAAAATTTTTCCATTGATTCTTTCTTCGATGCAATTAGGTTTGCCAGTACTGCATGCTGAAAAACACTCTCACACTATGGTGTTCCCACCTCCATGCTTCACTGTTGGGATGGTGTTTTTGGGGGGGATGTGCAGTGCCATGTGACTTCCAAACATGGTGTGTGTTATGGCATCCAAAGAGTTAATATTTGGTCTCATCTGACCAGACTGTATTCTCCCAGTATTTCACAGGCTTGTCTAAATGTTGTGCAGAAAACCACAAACGAGCTTCAATAGGCTTTATTTTCTTCAGCGATGGAGTCTTGCGTGGTGAGCGTGCATACAGGCCGTGGTGAGCGTGCATACAGGCCGTGGTGAGCGTGCATACAGGCCGTGGTGAGCGTGCATACAGGCCGTGGTGAGCGTGCATACAGGCCGTGGTGAGCGTGCATAAAGGCCATGGTGAGCGTGCATACAGGCCATGGTGAGCGTGCATACAGGCCATGGTGAGCGTGCTTACAGGCCATGGTGAGCGTGCATACAGGCCATGACGGTTGAGTGCATTACTTATTGTTCTCTTTGAAACAATTGTACCTGCTAATTCCAGGTCTTTCTGAAGCTCTCCACAAGTGGTCCTTGGCTCTTGGACAACTCTTCCGATGTATCTTTTCACTGCTCTGTCAGAAATCTTCCGAGGAGCACCTGGTCGAGGCCAGGTTATTGTGAAATGATGTTCTTTCTATTTCCAGATTATGGCCTCAACAGTGCTTTTATCCATCATGAAACGTTTTTTGTGTGACACCTTGGTAATGAGACAGTTTTTCATAGGCCTCAGTTGAGACTGAACCAGCTGATATTAATTTGCACTGACAAGGGGCAGGATTGTTTTCTAATTACTGTGGATTTCATCTGGTGTCTTGGCTTTCTATGTCTTTTTTGCACCTCCTTTTCTTCATGTGTTCAATACTTTTTCCCTGTGTCATTCCATTTTATTACACATAACTTAAATTCTGAACTTATTTCTTTTGGTGTCTTTGTATGTATGGATTGCATGGGTTGTTACCAACGTGGTGAAAATGTGAAAATTTCATGGCAATAGCACCTTTAGAAATATATTTATCTAGAAAAATGGTGACGTGTTCAATACTTATTTTACTTGCTGTGTGTCTGTAGATATATAGATATAGATAACAATATACAATCTTTTTAACCAGAGTCACATTTAACTTCCCATACTCCAAATATGAAAAAAATGTATGTATGTATATGTGTGTGTATATATATATATATATACACGTGTGTGTGCATTATATATTTTTAATTTTACTAAGAAATAAAATTTTACATTTATTTAAAGTAAAACTACAAGCAACATTTTCTTTTTTTTAAATTCTGGATAGAGTAAGGGAGGGTCATAACTCTTATCAGTTTTTTTGCCATCTGTCAATTCCTGTCCCATAGCCAAACCAGGAAGTAAAGTGAAAATGGAAGTGAAAATCCTTGCAAATGAAAAAAATCCAGTGGGCCCCCCCCCCCCCCTGTTCACCAGAACTAGCATCCCCATTGGAAGATTTCCCCTCTATTACTTTTCTGGGGACAACCTAAAATTTTGGATTTTCTTTCACTTTCAATGATAATGGTAAACATGACAAATAGAGAGGGTGAATCTCCCCAAGGAAACAGACAGAAATAATCTCTTCAAGGCAAGGGGGTAGTGAGTGTGTGTCCCCCTGGCATGCTGCTACCAACCTACCCACATTGTTTCAGCATTGGACAGTGTATTGTGATCAGGGGAGGACTGACAACTCATGGGGCCCCCGGGCAATAGGGGATCATGGGGCCCCTGTGTGTTTGCCAACACTCAAACCACACCCAAAAAAGCCTATGAAAGGTACCAGGGGCATCTTACTGACCTCAGGCCCTCGGGCAGTGTCCGAGTTTCCGAATGGTCAGTCCATTGTGATGATTGTGATGGATCATTAAAATGGTTGTAAACCTCAGACATGAAATAGCATAGCCCTCTATAGTGAGAGACAGCACAATTACAATACATTTCAGTACAGAAGGAATAGGAAGGCCTCGCCCGTGGAGCTTACAATCTAAAGGAAGGGGGAGGTGGTACAAGCGGGTGATAGCTGTGTGGGATGATCTGCACACAGGGCGTTTTAATAACGCTGATAATGTTAACTGTGTAAAGTCACATTAAAAATGTGCGTTTTTCAGCATTTTTGCATTAGCGTTCAGCCGCGTTTTTTCACGTTTGCGTTTTTTGGCTTTTTTTTACAAAAAAAAAAATTTTTCTTTGCTCAAAAAAGTCCAAAAATGTCGGTTTGCTGCGTTTTTCAGTGTTAGAGTGTTTTTACAGCTAAAAAAAACTCCTCTAGAAACCCACTAGTTCTGGGGGGGTTTCCAGCCAAAAAAACACCCCTGCCAAAAAAAAAATTACAGTCTTAGTGTGCATGGACACCTAGGATAACATGCGGGAGAGTTTACTGGCTGTAGAAAAAAAATGCCATAAGCCAAAAACAGCTGCTGTAAAAACACCCCGTGTGCATGAGGACTTAGGCGGAGGTGGGGTAGGCGTCCCTGAGTTTTCAAAGATCGCCTAAAGGCAGACAGGGTGGGGGCTGACCAGACATACTGCAGTAGGGAGTTCCAGGGGATGGGAGAGGCTCTGGAAAAGTCCTGGAGGCGAGCGTGGGAGGAGGTGATGAGGGAGCTAGAGAGGAAGATATCATGGGAGGAGCGGAGCGGGCGATTTGGGCGGTATCTGTGGATGAGGTCGGTGATGTAGCTAGGGGCAGTGCTGTGGATGGCTTTGTAAGGTGTGGTCAGTATTTTGAATTTTATATGTTGGGCTAGTGGAAGTCAGTGGAGGGATTGGCAGAGAGGGGCAGCAGTCGCTGATCGGTTGGTAAGGTGTATGAGTCTAGCAGCAGTCGCTGATCGGTCGGTAAGGTGTATGAGTCTAGCAGCAGTCGCTGATCAGTTGGTAAGGAGTATGAGTCTAGCAGCAGTCGCTGATCGGGTGGTAAGGTGTATGAGTCTAGCAGCAGTCGCTGATCGGTTGGTAAGGAGTATGAGTCTAGCAGCAGTCGCTGATCGGTTGGTAAGGAGTATGAGTCTAGCAGCAGTCGCTGATCATTTGGTAAGGTGTATGAGTCTAGCAGCAGTCGCTGATCGGTTGGTAAGGAGTATGAGTCTAGCAGCAGTCACTGATCGGTTGGTAAGGTGTATGAGTCTAGCAGCAGTCGCTGATCGGTTGGTAAGGTGTATGAGTCTAGCAGCAGTCGCTGATCGGTTGGTAAGGAGTATGAGTCTAGCAGCAGTCGCTGATCGGGTGGTAAGGTGTATGAGTCTAGCAGCAGTCGCTGATCGGGTGGTAAGGTGTATGAGTCTAGCAGCAGTCGCTGATCGGTTGGTAAGGAGTATGAGTCTAGCAGCAGTCGCTGATCATTTGGTAAGGTGTATGAGTCTAGCAGCAGTCACTGATTGGTTGGTAAGGTGTATGAGTCTAGCAATAGCATTCATAGTAGACTGAAGGGGGGATAGCCTGTGTAACAGTAGACCAGTGAGGAGGGAGTTGCAGTAATCGAGGCGGGATAGAACCAAGACGTGGATAAGTTGTTTTTTGGTGCCATTGGTCACAAAGGGGCGGATCTTGGAAAAGTTTCGGAGTTTGAAGCGACAGGATTTATCCAGTGATTGGATGTGGGGCCCACAGAGAAGCAGAGCCTAGGATTACACCTAGCACCCTGGCATCAGGCGAAGGGCCAATGGTTGTACTGTTGATCTTAATGGTAAAGTCGTGAGTGGGGGATCGGGGGGAGGAAATACTACAGCTCAGTTTTAGAAAGATTGAGTTTAAGGTATTGATATGACATCCATGCTGATATGTCCCTTAGTAGATTTGTGATAAGTGAGGAGATTGAGGGGGTGAGCTGGGGAGTGGAGAGATAGATCTGGGTGTTGTCAGCATGGAGGTGGTATTGGAAGCCATGGGAGGTTATCAGTTGGCCCAGGGAGGAGGTATAGAGAGAGAAAAGGAGGGGCCCAAGGACAGAGCCTTGGGGTACCCCAACAGAAAAAGGAGCGGAGGAGTTGTTGTTGTATGGGATGCTGAAAGTGTGCTGAGAAAGGTAAACCAGGAGAGAGCAGAGTCACGGAGGCCAAAGGAGTGGAGTTTATTGAAGAGGAGCGGGTGGTCAACTGTGTCAGAGATAGTAGAAAGGTCTAGGAGTATGAGATCAGCATGAATCACTTGTGATGAGTTTTCCTAACACCAAGAGATAAAAAGGCAACAAGGTAGGGGCCTCCAGCACACAGCCTGTGATTGACAGCCCTAGCTCTGTTCCTGTGTGCTGTGTGGAGGGGGTGTTTCCCTTCCCTGCAATCAGCTATCAGAGCTCTCCTCACTGCTTTCTACAGTGTGTAATTTCAGCTCTCTGCCCCCGGTTTTCTGACAGCTCAGACAAGCTGTATAAATTCTGCATTTTGAATTGATGTAGACAAGAGAAGACTGCAGATAAACAGGTACAACTTATGTAAGAGGATTTGTTTAATCTCTGTGCAACACCTTAGACCAGTCATTGTACTGGGTATATACAGTTGTGTTCAAAATAATAGCAGTCAGACATCACTAACCGGATCAATCACTGTTTTTGGTAGAAATGATATTTCTACATGGCAAATAATTTCCTAGCAGGTGTAGTAGAGTAATAGAAATCCAACAGACCCAACAGTCATGACATGCATGCTGCTGATTCTGTGTAATTGAATCACCAATTGAAAGGGGCATGTTCAAAATAATAGCAGTGTGGAGTTCTATTAGTGAGGTCATTCATTCTTTGAAAAACAGGTGGCAATTATTGCCCTTATTTAAGGAAGGAAGGCAGCAAATGTTGTACATGCTGGTTACAGCGCATTTCTCTCTGAAATTCTGAGGAAAATGGGTCGTTCCAGACATTGTTCAGAAGAACAGCGTACCTTGATTAAAAAGTTGATTGGAGAGGGGAAAACATATAAAGAAGTGCAGAAAATGATAGGCAGCTCAACTAAAATGATCGCAAATCCTTTAAAATGGCAACCAAAACCTGAAAGACGTGGAAGAAAGCGAAAAACTACCATTAGAATGGATAGAAGAATAGCCAAAATGGCAAGGACTCAGCCAACAATCAGCTCCAGGAAGATGAAAGAAGGTGTGACGTTCCCTGTGAGGACTGTTACAATTAGAAGACGCCTATGTGAAGCCAAGCTATCTGCAAGAAGCCCCCGCAAAGTCCCACTGTTGGGAAAAAGACATGTGCTGAAGAGGTTACAATTTGCCAAAGAGCACATTGACTGGCCTAAAGAGAAATGGCGCAACATTTTGTGGACTGATGAAAGTAAGATTGTTCTTTTTGGGTCTAGTGGGCGGAGACAGTTTGTCAGACGACCCCCAAACACTGAATTCAAGCCACAGTACACTGTGAAGACAGTGAAGCATGGTGGTGCAAGCATCATGATTTGGGGATGTTTCTCATACTACGGTGTTGGGCCTATTTATCGCATACCAGGGATCATGGATCAGTTTGAATACATCAGAATACTTGAAGAGGTCATGCTGCCTTATGCTGAAGAGGAAATGCCCTTGAAATGGGTGTTCCAACAAGACAACGACCCCAAACACACCAGTAAACGTGCAACATCTTGGTTCCAGACCAACAAGATTGACGTTATGGAGTGGCCAGCCCAATCCCCGGATCTTAATCCAATAGAAAACTTGTGGGGTGACATCAAAAATGCAGTTTCTGAGGCAAAACCAAGAAATAGAGAAGAACTGTGGAATGTAGTCCAATCATCCTGGGCTGGAATACCTGATCACAGGGGCCAGAAGTTGGGTGACTCCATGCAACACAGATGTACAGCAGTTCTCAGAAACAGTGCGACTACAACCAAATATTCAAATATTCACTCCCCACATCCATCCCCCCTCTCTCGGTTGCACTTCTGAACGCCCGCTCGGTTTGCAACAAACTAACTGCCATCCATGACCTCTTTATCTCCCGCTCCCTCAACCTCCTAGCCATCACCGAAACCTGGGTACAGGCCACCGACTCTACCTCCCCTGCGGCACTCTCTCATGGAGGTCTCATCTGGTCCCATTCACCAAGACTGGGCGGTCACAAAGGTGGTGGTGTCGGCCTGCTCCTATCACCGCTGAGCACCTTCCAGGTCCTCCCTAACCCCCCCTCCCTAACCTTCTCCTCCTTCGAGGCTCACTGCATCCGGCTCTTCTCACCCACCCCCTTAAGGATCGCAGTGATCTACAGGCCCCCCGGATCCATAGCCCGCTTCCTGGATGACTTCGCTGCCTGGCTTCCCTTCTTCCTCTCCTCTGAGCTACCGACCATCATCCTCGGGGACTTCAACATCCCCATCAACGACCACACCCCAGCTACCTCTCAACTCCTCCACCTAACCACCTCCTTCGCGCTCACACAACACACTCAATCCTCCACCCACATCAATGGGAACACCCTGGACCTCGTCTTCTCCCACCTCTGTACCCTTAACCACTTCACTAACACCCCCTTCCCTCTCTCCGACCACCACCTCCTCACGTTCTCCATCTCCCCTTCCCCTAACTCCCCCCCCCCAGTGCGCCAAACCATCACCAGCCGCAACCTCCGCAACCTGCACCCGGCCCCCCTCCACTCGGCTGCCGACCGCTTGCACGACAGCATCCTTCCACTGTCATGTCCTGACCTAGCCACCACCGCGTACAACGACTCACTATCAGCTACCCTAGACTCTCTGGCACCCCTAACCACACGCAACATCAAACCCAGACCGCTCCAACCATGGCAGAACGACCACACTAAATGCCTCAAACGTCGCAGTCGTGCGCTGGAGAGACTATGGCGCAAAACCAGGTCCCCTCATGCATTCTCCCTCTACAAATCTGCCTTCCTCACCTACACCTCCTCCCTCCACGCCGCCAAGCAGGCCTACTTCGTTGACCTGATCAACACCCTCTCAAACTGCCCTCGCCGACTCTTCTCCACCTTCAACTCCCTGCTCTCTCCCCCCCCTCCTCCACTCAGTACCTCACTTAACGCCCACGAGATTGCCACTCATCTCCATAGCAAGATTGACGCAATCCGCAAGGACATAGTCAACTTGCAGTCTACCTCCCCATCTAGCCTCTCCCCTTCCATCACCCTCTCATCTCTCCCCTCCTCTGACCTTGCAACGGCACTGCCCCCCACCACACCCAAGGCCCTGCCTACCGTAACCCCCCCATCACTGCACTCCTTCAGCCCTACTACCACTGAGGAAGTCACCAGAGTCTTCTCAGAAGCCCGCCTCACTACCTGCCCCCTGGACCCTATCCCCTCTCAACTCCTCCGGTCACCCCCCTCTTCCCTCATCCGCTCCCTTACCCACATCTTCAATCTCTCCCTCGCTACTGGCGTCTTCCCCTCCCCCCTAAAACATGCGCACATCACCCCCATACTCAAAAAGCCCTCCCTGGACCCCACTGACCTCAACAACCTCAGACCAATTTCCCTGCTGCCACTCATGTCCAAGCTCCTTGAGCGCTTGGTCTACGATCGCCTAAGCGCCCACCTAACTGACAACAACCTCCTTGACCCACTACAGTCCGGCTTCCGTCCCCTACACTCCACCGAAACTGCCCTCCTCAAAATCACCAACGATCTACTAACCGCCAAAGCCAAAGGCGACTACTCTGTCCTCCTCCTCCTAGACCTCTCTGCGGCTTTTGACACAGTCGACCACCCCCTCCTCCTTAATAAACTACTCTCCCTTGGCATCAGAGACACCGCTCTCTCTTGGTTCTCGTCCTATCTATCCCAACGCTCCTTCAGCGTTTCCTACAACGGCGCCACCTCCTCTTCCCTCCCCCTCTCTGTTGGGGTCCCCCAGGGCTCTGTACTTGGACCCCTTCTCTTCTCCATCTACACCTCCTCCCTTGGCAAACTCATACACTCCCACGGCTTCAACTACCACCTCTATGCTGATGATACTCAAATCTACTTATCCACCCCTCACCTCACCCCCACATTCTCCGCCCGCATCACTCACCTCCTAAACGACATCTCTGACTGGATGTCGCTCCATTTCCTCAAACTCAACCTCTCCAAAACCGAGCTTCTCGTCTTTCCCCCTTCCCGTGCCCCCCCCCCCCATCCTTTCCATCACTACCAACAACACCACCATCAATCCTGCCCAGCAAGCCAAGGTCCTTGGCGTCATTCTGGACTCAAACCTTTCCTTCCAACCTCATGTCAAATCACTCACAAATACATGCAGGCTCCACCTTCGCAACATCGCCAAAATACGCTCCTTCCTTACCTCAGACACCACTAAACTACTCGTTCACTCCCTGATTATCTCACGCCTTGACTACTGCAACTCCCTCCTCATCGGCCTACCCCAGTGCAAACTCTCCCCGCTTCAGACCATCCTGAACTCAGCTGCCAGACTCATCCACCTCACCAGCCGCTCCACCTCTGCCACCCCCCTCTGCCTCTCCCTCCACTGGCTCCCCATTGCCCAACGCATTAAATTCAAACTGCTCACTCTGACCTATAAAGCCATTCACAACACTGCCCCTAACTACCTCACCGACCTGATTCCCAAGTACCACCCTACCCGTACCCTTCGCTCTTCACAGGACCTCCTTCTATCTTGCTCCCTGGTCTCCTCCTCCCACGCACGACTGCAAGACTTCTCCAGGTCCTCCCCCATCCTCTGGAACTCACTACCCCAATCCATCAGACTGTCACCTTCCCTCCTCACCTTCAGGCGCTCCCTGAAAACCCACCTCGTCAGGGAAGCCTACCCCACCCTCACCTAACAGCCGCTGCCCTTCCCTCCTCCTACCACTCCATCCCCCACAGCCGTTTCCTCCTGTACCTCTACCCCCTCCCTCCTAGATTGTAAGCTCGAAAGAGTAGGGCCCTCTAACCCCTTGTGTGCTGTTTGATGTTACTGTACTGTTTCATGTATTGTCCCCCCTCTATTGTACAGCGCTGAGCAAACCCTTTGGCGCTATATAAACTCGATAAATAAATAAATAAATAAATAAATAAATAAATAAAATATTCATGAAGTCATTCAAAGGAAAGCAAAATCTTCAAACATTTTTCAGTTTATATAGTGAATGTTTGAGTTTGTAAAGAAGAATACAAACACTGCGATTTTTTTGAACCGTCTAATATTACATTTTCTTCAAATTTTCTAGATGAACAACACAAATTTGATCTATTTTTCTTCATGTTTTGATTTGGAATAGAATGTGTCGTGTTCCCAATGCATTTGTGTGGATGGAAATAAAAGCTATTAGAAGGATTTTGAGCTTTATTCACTTTTTTGAACACACTGCTATTATTTTGAACACAACTGTATAAGGGTTTACAACCACTTTAAATACAGGGTTCCCATTTCATGGCACCTTGCACCCCGTATTAATGGGCAGTAGGCTCTTAAGCAATCCCTGTGCAAAGCTGGGTTTTAATACCGGAATCCTGCTCATTTATTTACACATCTGTACATCAGGAAAGGCCGTATCTCTCCCGTAGAGTGCAGACAATAGTAGAGATTGCGGACGTATGGAAGCGTGGAGCCGAGTGTCAGCCTCGCAGTTTGTCAGGCGTCGGAGGCTGTGGGGGGTTCCAGTGACTCATCATATAGCATGCAAAGGGTAATGATATCGAAAGAGAGAAGTGAGCTGTAAATGTAACATTTCTTCAGATCACATTGTGTGCGTAGTGTAATTATCCTCCGCGTTCCGCTATAGGCAGATTGTTCCAGTAAATCACCGTGGATGCTCTTTTATGCATTATTCAATTATGGTTCGTAGCGATATGGCGATCTGAATTTCATCCTGTTTCTACATTAAAAAAAAAACTTGCATTGTCCAAAGACCAGGGACCTGCCATGGGTATCCTCTCCTTCTGAAATTGTCCTAATGATCCCCCATTGTCAGTGTGAGTCACTGATGCAGGACAAATATGCAGATCAGTTGCGGACAAGTTTGGGGGTCAGCCCGTTCAAAGATTGGATGTCTGTCTTCCTGGTTGCGTGCCGTGGTTTCATCCTTCAACCCCAATGTCACTTCTACAGTCAGGTCCATAAATATTGGGACATCAACACAATTATAACATTTTTGGTTCTATACACCACCACAATGGATTTGAAATGAAACGAACAATATGTGCTTTAACTGCAGACTGTCAGTTTTAATTTGAGGGTATTTACATCCAAATCAGGTGAACGGTGTAGGAATTACAACAGTTTGCATATGTGCCTCCCACTTGTTAAGGGACCAAAAGTAATGGGACAATTGGCTTCTCAGCTGTTCCATGACCAGGTGCGTGTTATTCCCTCATTATCCCAATTACAAGGATCAGATAAAAGGTCCAGAGTTCATTTCAAGTGTGCTATTTGCATTTGGAATCTGTTGCTGTCAACTCTCAAGATGAGATCCAAAGAGCTGTTACTATCAGTGAAGCAAGCCATCATTAGGCTGAAAAAACAAAACAAACCCATCAGAGAGATAGCAAAAACATTAGGCGTGGCCAAAACAACTGTTTGGAACATTCTTAAAAAGAAGGAACGCACCGGTGAGCTCAGCAACACCAAAAGACCTGGACGACCACGGAAAACAACTGTGGTGAATGACCAAAGAATTCTTTCCCTGGTGAAGAAAACACCCTTCACAACAGTTGGCCAGATCAAGAACACTCTCCAGGAGGTAGGTGTATGTGTGTCAAAGTCAACAATCAAGAGAAGACTTCACCAGAATGAATACAGAGGGTTCACCACAAGATGGAAACCATTGGTGAGCCTCAAAAACAGGAAGGCCAGATTAGAGTTTGCCAAACGACATCTAAAAAAGCCTTCACAGTTCTTGAACAACATCCTATGGACAGATGAGACCGACATCAACTTGTACCAGAGTGATGGGAAGAGAAGAGTATGGAGAAGGAAAGGAACTGCTCATGATCCTAAGCATACCACCTCATCAGTGAAGCATGGTGGTGGTAGTGTCATGGCGTGGGCATGTATGGCTGCCAATGGAACTGGTTCTCTTGTATTTATTGATGATGTGACTGCTGACAAAAGCAGCAGGATGAATTGTGAAGTGTTTCGGGAATATTATCTGCTCATATTCAGCCAAATGCTTCACAACTCATTGGACGCTTCACAGTGCAGATGGACAATGACCCAAAGCATACTGCAAAAGCAACCAAAGAGTTTTTTAAGGGAAAGAAGTGGAATGTTATGCAATGGCCAAGTCAATCACCTGACCTGAATCCGATTGAGCATGCATTTCACTTGCTGAAGACAAAACTGAAGGGAAAATGCCCGAAGAACAAGCAGGAACTGAAGACAGTTGCAGTAGAGGCCTGGCAGAGCATCACCAGGGATGAAACCCAGCGTCTGGTGATGTCTATGCGTTCCAGACTTCAGGCTGTAATTGACTGCAAAGGATTTGCAACCAAGTATTAAAAAGTGAAAGTTTGATTTATGATTATTATTCCGTCCCATTACTTTTGGTCCCTTAACAAGTGGGAGGCACATATGCAAACTGTTGTAATTCCTACACCGTTCACCTGATTTGGATGTAAATACCCTCAAATTAAAGCTGACAGTCTGAAGTTAAAGCGCATCTTGTTAGTTTCATATCAAATCCATTGTGGTGGTGTATAGAGCCAAAAATGTTAGAATTGTGTCGATGTCCCAATATTTATGGACCTGACTGTATGTCCTGCAGAGATCAGAGGATAGGGAAACACACTTACAGTAGTTGTAAACCCTACATATACAGTGAAGGAAATAAGTATTTGCTCCCCTGCTGATTTTGAATGTTTGCCCGCTCACAAAGAAATTATCAGTCTAAAAATCGAATGTTCGGTGTATTGTAACACTGAGAGACAGGATAGCAAAAAATTCAAAAGAAATGCACGTCTAACAAATGATGACTGATTTGCGTGTTCATGAGGGAAATACGTATTTTATCCCCTTCACAAAACATGACTTAGTACTTGGGGCAAATCCCTTGTTGGCAATCACAGAGGTCAGACGTTTCCTGGAGTTGGCCCCCAGGTTTGCACACATCTCAGGAGGGATTTTGGCCCACTCCTCTTTGCAGATCCTCTCCAAGTCATTAAGGTTGGGTGGCTGACATTTGGCAACTCCAACTTTCAGCTCTCTCCTCAGATTTTCAATCGGATTAAGGTCTGGGGACTGGCTAGGCCACTCCAGGATATTAATGTGCTTCTTCTTCAGCCACTCCTTTGTTGCCTTGGCTGTGTGTATTGGGTCATTGTCATGCTGGAACACCCATCCACGACCCATTTTCAGTGCCCTGGCTGAGGGAAGAAGGTTCTCACCCAAGATTTGACGTTACATTGCCCCGTCCATCAGCCCTTTGATGCGGGGCAGTTGTCCTGTCCCCTAAGCAGAAAAACACCCCCAAAGCAGAATGACTGACCTCAGGTGATACACAGAGATGAAACAAATCCTCCTACATGATTTGTACCTGTTCATCTGCAGCTCTCTGTTCTCTACAGCCATACATAGTATACAGTTTACACAGCATTTCTGTTGCTCAGAAGGCAGTGGGTGTGGATCTCATGTCACTTCACAGCATAGGGCAGAGAGCTGAGTGTAATCTGAGACCTGAATTGAGGGAAAGCACACACCCTCCTATACACAATCTCATAGGGAAACACGCACAACTGAGGCTGTCAATCACAAGCTTTGTGCTGGAGCAGTAATTTCAGAATAATGTTCCCCAATGTAAAATCAGAAACACTATTAATATATCATCATCATCTACAGTTTGCAATATAATCAAAAGATTCCAAGAACCTGGAGAGATTTCTGTGCACAAGGGACCAGGTCGAAACGCAATATTGGATGCCTGTGATCTTCTGGCCTTAGGATGGCACTGTATTAAAAAGAGGCATGATTCTGTGACGGACATCACTACATGGGCTCAGGAATACTTCCAAAAATCACTGCCTGTGGACAAAGTTCACCATTTCATCTAACAATGCAAGATAAAGCTCTAACACACAAAGCAGAAGCCATATCTGAACATCATGCAGAAACAACACCTTTTTCTCTGGGCCAAAGCTCATTTAAATGGTCTGTTGCAAAGTGGAAAATTGTTCTGTGGTCAGACCAATTGAAATCTGACATTTTTTGGTAACCATGGGTGCTGCATCCTCTGAACCAAAGAGGAGAGGGACCTTCCGGCTTGTTATCAGCGCTCAGTTCAAAACTGGCATCTCTGATGGTATGGGGGTGCATTAGTGCATATGTAAATGCAGGGGTGTGGAAATTTTTGAAAAAACTACTTGTCCAAGGGACTAAATTTTGTCCCAATCTACTTGTCCCTCATGACAATCTACTTGTCCAGATAAAAAAAAAATTAATCAAAACTGTATTTAAATTGGAGGTGACATTAGGAATGTTTTAAAAACGAAAGGGGTTTTATGGTGACGTAAACATTTAATATTTTTAACATTGCGCTCTTTATCTCCTCCTCCCCTCCCTGCCTATCTCCAGCACCGCACCCGGGGACTAGCAGGGAGGGGAGAGACCTTGCAGTGTAATGAGCACCAATCAGCTGCTCCTCAGGAAAGGGGAGTGTCTGGCGTATCCTTTATCCCTTTCACTGCCAGAGCCGTTTTTGCGATTTTTTGCACAAGATTAAAAAAAAAAAAAATTTTAGGCCTGAAGATTGCACAAAACCCCCAAACATGATATATTTTCGGAAATCAGACCCTAGACAATAAAATAGCGGTAGTTCCAATTTTTTATGCCGCATGATATTACCACAAAATTTCAGTAAAAAATACAAGTTAGTTAAAAAGGCAATGAATTACCCTATTTTTTTGCAAAATATCAAAGATGAGGTTGCAGCGAGTAAATAGACATCCAACTTGTCAAACCTTAAATTTGCGTGTACTCGTGAAATGGCGACGAACTTCAGTACCCTATATATTCTATAGATGACGCTTTTAAAGCCCCTTCTAGGTCATCAGTATAGTGTACGGAGGAGGTTTGGTGCTAGAAGTATTGCTCTCATTCTGGCTTTCGTGGCGATATGTAACGTGTATCGCAATCAACGTTTTCATGCCCCAGCGTGTGCTTTTTTGCATTTATACATGCTAATATGTGGGGGAGGGGGTTTAATTTTTTGAGGGGCGGGAATGTTATGTGCTTTGGTGTAACTTTCATTTTTTACAATTGAAAAAAAAAACACTTTTTTTTTACTTAATTTTTTTTTTATTATCAATGTCAAGGGACAATGTCGCCTATGTGATGATTTATTGGTGACAGGTTCTCTTTTTTGAGACATCCAAGGTCTGAAAGACCCTCAGGATAGGACAAGAAGGGGTGGGGAGTGGACGTGTCCGCTCTCCTTCCTCCCCTCTAGCAGCTGGTGGTGATCCGGTCTCGGGCCGCAGATGGGCAAGCGGAGCCTGGGAGAAAGTGGGCGGGGGCTTTACACAGGGGGGGGGGGCGGGCAGTAAAGGCTGGCATTGGAGGGACTCGCTGCCAGATGATTGTGGACAGCATTGGTGTGTGACCTTCTATTCATCACAGTTAAGGCACTCAAAGTGGAGACGGGTACCTTGGTTGGAACCAGGGGTGGATTTACCATTTGGAAACTCGGGCTGTGCCCGAGTGCCCGGGGTCAGTAGGGGGCCCCATGAGATGCCCCTGGTATCTTTTTCATAGGCATTTTTGAGTTTGGGTAAGGATACAAGGGCCCCATGATCCCCTATTGCCCGGGGGCCCCATGAGTTGTCAGTCCGCCCCTGGACAACAGCATGGCTTTGTAGAAGAGTCCAGGTGCTTAACTGGCCTTCCTGCAGTCCAGACCTTTCACCAAATAAAAATATTTGGAGGATCTTGAAATGAAAAATACAACAAAGAAGACCCAGGACTGTTGAGCAGTTAGACTTCTATATCAGGCAAGAATGGGACAATATTCCTCTCCCAAAGCTCCAGCAACTGGTCTCCTGCCCTGATCCTGGGAGCTTACAATCTAGGAGGGAGGGGCTAATGGTACAAAAGGTAATAACTGTGGGGGATGGACTGGTTGGAAGAGTAGAAGATTCCATTATTAGCTGAGGGCATGATAGGCTTCCCTGAAGAGATAGGTTTTCAGAGATCGCCTAAAAGTGAGCAGAGTAGGCGATAGTCTGATAGATTGGGGTAGAGAGTTCCAGAGGATGGAGGAAGCTCTGCAGAAGTCCTGGAGATGAGCATGGGAGGAGGAGACAAGGGAGCTAGAGAGCAGGAGGTTGTGGGAGGAGCGGAGAGTACGATTTGGATGATATTTGGAGACAAGATTGGTGATGTAATTTGGGGCAGAGTTATAAATGGCTTTATATGTTATTGTTAATATTTAAGGACACTGAGTGGAGGCCAGTGGAGGGATTGGCAGAGAGGGGTGGAGGACACTGAGTGGAGGTCAGTGGAGGGATTGGCAGAGAGGGGTGGAGGACACTGAGTGGAGGTCAGTGGAGGGATTGGCAGAGAGGGGTGGAGGACACTGAGTGGAGGTCAGTGGAGGGATTGGCAGAGAGGGGTGGAGGACACTGAATGGAGGCCAGTGGAGGGATTGGCAGAGAGGGGTGGAGGACACTGAGCGCAGGCCAGTGGAGGGATTGGCAGGAAGGGGTGGAGGACACTGAGTGCAGGCCAGTGGAGGGATTAGCAGAGAGGGGTGGAGGACACTGAGTGGAGATCAGTGGAGGGATTGGCAGAGAGGGGTGGAGGACACTGAGTGGAGGCCAGTGGAGGGATTGGTAGAGAGGGGTGGAGGACACTGAGTGGGAAGCCAGTGGAGGGATTGGTAGAGAGGGGTGGAGGACACTGAGTGGAGGCCAGTGGAGGGATTGGCAGAGAGGGATGGAGGACACTGAGTGGAGGCCAGTGGAGGGATTGGCAGAGAGGGGTGGAGGACACTGAGTGGAGGCCAGTGGAGGGATTGGCAGAGAGAGGTGGAGGACACTGAGTGGGGGTCAGTGGAGGGATTGGCAGAGAGGGGTGGAGGACACTGAGTGGAGGCCAGTGGAGGGATTGGCAGAGAGGGGTG
Source organism: Staurois parvus (assembly GCF_062004578.1). Classification (NCBI taxonomy): domain Eukaryota; kingdom Metazoa; phylum Chordata; class Amphibia; order Anura; family Ranidae; genus Staurois; species Staurois parvus. The sequence continues at coordinate 802,546 of NW_028319079.1, forward strand.
GAGGACACTGAGTGGAGGCCAGTGGAGGGATTGGCAGAGAGGGGTGGAGGACACTGAGTGGAGGCCAGTGGAGGGATTGGCAGAGAGGGGTGGAGGACACTGAGTGGAGGCCAGTGGAGGGATTGGCAGAGAGGGGTGGAGGACACTGAATGGAGGTCAGTGGAGGGATTGGCAGAGAGGGGTGGAGGACACTGAATGGAGGTCAGTGCGGGGATTGGCAGAGAGGGGTGGAGGACACTGAGTGGAGGCCAGTGGAGGGATTGGCAGAGAGGGGTGGAGGACACTGAGTGGAGGCCAGTGGAGGGATTGGCAGAGAGGGGTGGAGGACACTGAGTGGAGGCCAGTGGAGGGATTGGCAGAGAGGGGTGGCAGATACAGAACGGTTAGTAAGGTGGATGAGTCTGGCGGCAGCATTCATAATGGACTGAAGGGGGATAGCCTGCGAATTGGAATTGCACATAACTCCTTCCAAGAGCCAACCCACTGTTTGCCTCAGACCTGAGAGCTCCTGAGAGGAGTACAAGGACAGGGTGCTGTGATGTTTTCAGGCAGCTATATTTAGCACCCTGCTGGCCCCTCCCACCAGCCGTGATCTGCCTGCATTGAATAGAGGAGCACAGAGATTTATGCCATCACTGGGTCTCTAAAATTAGGCAAATGACAACGGAAAGGTTTTATTTATAAATGGAATTAGCATGTTGATGAGGGAGGGAGGAATCAGGGAAGGTAAAATATGAGCAGATTATACTTCAGCTTTGAGTGTTGTACTTTCTATAATAGAATTAATCCGCTTTCCATGCAGTCATTTTCTAAACCAACAAAATATTTTACATAGTCCTGCAGCCTGACAAGAATAAAAGATATTTTCATTCAGAAGGTTATTAAGCGTAAACAATACACCGCGATTCCGCTGGAAAATGACGGAAATGTTAATTACATTATGTGATTGTAAAGCGCCCTTCGCTGTCACGAATGAAGACTGAAAAGTACAGCAGTGCCTCTGCCAGAAAATGTTTCCTTCTCCCTGTGTTCAATGAAACATAATTGCTTTCTGGATATTGTTTGATAAGAAAACTAAATCTGATCAGATTTAAAGGAGAACAGCATGGGGGGGGGGGGAGGAGTACAGTCAACCAGCGGAACACTAAAGCTGTGCATTGTATAATGTCCCCTCTGGAGTGGATATAAAAAGTCTACACACCCCTGTTGGTAAAATGTCAGGTTTCTGTGGTGTAAAAAAATGAGACAAAGATAAATCATTTCAGAACTTTTTCCATCTTTAATGTAATGTATAAACTGTACTACTCAGTTGAACAACAAACTGAAATCTTTTAGGTGGAGGGAAGTAAAAATAAAAAAACTAAAATATGGTTGCATAAGTGTGCAGGGTAGGAATGTTTTGACCGCCAACCGCAGGAAAATGCAAAATGTGACAACCGCGGTACCGCATTTTTGCCGCAATTTGCGTTTCCCTAGTAGGCCTGCGGTCAGTGTAGGCTCGTGTAGCCTAAACCCATTAGGCTAAAAAGCGCCAGCAAGACAGTGCCATGGGAAGGACTCGCTGCCAGATGATTGTGGACAGCATTGGTGTGTGACCTTCTATTCATCAGTTAAGGCACTCAAAGTGGAGACGGGTACCTTGGTTGGAACCAGGGGCGGACTGACCATTTGGAAACTCGAGCTATGCCCGAGTGCCCAGGGTCAGCAGGGGGCCTCATGAGATGCCCCTGTTACCTTTTTCATAGTCTTTTTGGAGTTTGGGCAAGTACACAGGGGCTCCATGATCCCCTATTGCCCGGGGGCCCCATGAGTTGTCAGTCCGTCCCTGGTTGGAACTCTGTACTGCCATGGAGGACAGGGGGAGTTTAGTGTTTTGAGCGCTGCTGCTATTCCTTATCTTATATTTGACAAATAAATTAAATAATATATTGTTTTTTTATGCACTAAAATTAAAGTGATTGTAAAGTTCGATTTTTTTTTTTTGTCCATTAACATCATAAACATGTTATACTTACAAAGCAGTCCCGATCCTCTTCTTCTTAGGTCCTCTGCTGGCGATCCTGGCTCCTCCTTTTCTCTGAGTGCCCCCCATATGGGAGCTCACTCCCAAGCTCTGCTGCCTGTGTCCATAGACAGACAGACAACAGGGCTCAGCCCCTCCCCCTGCTCCTTCATCAGAGAGTTTGATTGACACCAGCAGGAGCCAATGGCTTTCGCTGCAGTCAATCTGAGAGCAAAGAGAGCCACAGAGCTGGATTGCAATGGGGCTCAGGTAAGTATGGGGGGTGGAGGGCTGGGAGTCACAGAAAATTTTTTTACCTGTAAAGCATAGAAAGGCTTTACAACCACTTCAACTTTAGTGTATTTTTTACAGAAAGTATGAGTTTTATATGGCTATTAACAAAAACATTGAAAAGACTACACTCCCTTTCAGGGGGTATGATTGATAATAAATGCTGCCTTCAGAGTTGATGTTGCAGCTTAATAAAAGGGTTCAAGTCTCCAAAATGTCTCTTAGAGGCCACATGCCATGTTGTTTTCTGAATACATTGCCTTCTTTTCAAGATGCGCTACCGCATCCTTCAATTTTACGCTTTCCAAACATGTGCCAGGCTTAGCAGACTTCACTGAATTTTTGGCAATCAGTAAAGAAAAATTTACGGAGGTTTCCGAAAAAAATCTAGTAACCCATTCTACACTAGACAGGTATATAAAGAGGGGTTTTGGGTATTGGAGGGGTGTAGTCCCATCCAATAGCAAGATTAACAGATTGGGATGTGTTGCTGCGGAAAGAATCCTTTCTAGAAAGCATTTGGCACGCTGGATTAACTCCAGGCAGATATAAAAGACACAGATTAATGCAACTGTGTAATCATTACCATGTCATAAATGTAGTCCTTTAAATACAAGCAGTGTAAGTACCTGATTTTGGCCTGTTTTCAGCCTCTTGGGGTCCCTGTGCAGCAGTGCTGGAGAGTGGAAGAAAGAAGTAGCACAAGGAGCCAATCAATGTGCTGACATAAAGCATGCTAATTGGAGAAGAGAGCGGAGTGACAGAGAGATGAGCTCATCACTGTGCTGCTTCTCCTTTCACTGTCCAGTCACAGGTTGGGGGAGGGTTCGGGATGACCTTGGCTCAGAGGAAGTAGGTTGAATGATGCTAGCCAGCAGACTGAGGACATCTAGTGGCAGAAAAGAAGTATTGCTGGAGAGAGCTCCAGTTTGAAAGTGAATAGTGCAACCAAAGTTGACTTTTTTCAAGTTCCTCTTTAAGGGCTCATGCGTGCATGAAAACCGATGAAAAATTACACGCCGATTTCACTTGCAGAGACATCAGTTGTGGTCCATTTCCTGTTTTTTAGCCTTTCGGGTGCTTCTTCCTCCTTGTGGAATGCATCCCGATTAATGGGAGGGTCCCTCCATGTATTATATATAGACTTCGGCACATCCGTTGCCCCTGTAGACGTCAATTGGATGACGAAACGCGTAGGTTACAGCTTCAGTGCTGGTAACCATTCATATTAATGTACGTGTAACTTGTATTAAATTGGTTGATTTTAATATCAAAATACTACACTATTAGTGGTCTTCTTTTCATATTCTTCATCTGATTACTGGATGGGAGTCTTTTTTAAGGCCTGTAAAGATCTTATGAAAGGAAGATTGAATCGTATCCTGGGGAGGATTGTCAGATTCATTATCTGCACTACTCATCCCTTATTTTTGGGCTGCGTTTATTGACCGGTGTGTTTCGGTCAGAACGTCCAGTAAGGGGCTTTTCCATTCGGGTGCCTTGGTGATGGTGGACCATGTGAATTCCGGTCTGGGCAGTTTAAGAGAACCATTGATTTTGTTGTGCCCTTGCAGAATGTGTGCAGAAAAACTAACATTTCTGCACCATGGTGTGAACGAGCCCTTAATAGCTATTAATTTGTACCTCATTTTCTTGCTGGAGTTCTGCTTTAACACAAAGTTTACACTTGTTTGTTCACTGGATTTAATCCTTAGCATTACCAGCTGATGAAGGATGGAGAAATGTAATATGCAGCATCTGTCTGTTCTAAAAGCAAAGGACTGATAAAGCCAAAGGAAAGTAGAGCTAAAAACAACTCCTTTTTTTTGTCATTTTGATTAAGGGAGCATTATAACCCCTGTCCGTTTTTCCAATCTTCTATTGTCCAGTTTTGGTGAGCCTGTGCAAATTGTAGCCTCCGTTTCCTGTTCTTAGCGGACAGGAGTAGCACCCGGTGTGGTCTTCTGCTGCTGTAGACCATCTGCTTCAAGGTTGGACGTGTTGTGCGTTCAAAGATGGTATTCTGCATACCTTGGTTGTAACGAGTGGTTATTTGAGTTACTGTTGCCTTTCTATTATCTCTAACCAGTCTGCCCATTCTCCTCTGACCTCCGACATCAACAAGGCATTTTCGTCCACACAACTGCCGCTCACTGGATATTTTCTCTTTTTCGGACCATTCTCTGTAAAGCCTAGAGATGGTTGTACGTGAAAATCCCAGTAGATTAGCAGTTTTTGAAATACTCAGACCAGCCCGTCTGGCACCAACAACCATGCCACGTTCAAAGTCACTTAAATTCCCTTTCTTTCCGATTCTGATACTCAGTTTGAACTTCAGCAAGTCATCTTCGCCACTTCTAGATGCCTAAATGCATTGAGTTGGTGCCATGTGATTGGCTGATTAGGCATTTGTGTTACCAAGCAATTGTGCAGGTGTGCCTAATAAAGTGGCCGGTGAGTTTATATCTGCAACAGAGCAAATCCAGTGTACAAAGCGGAGGTCAGTATGAGACTTCATGGGGTCATGTCAGTATGCTCAGTAAACAGAGCTGAGTCCACCGACTGTGAATAATGTCTAGCCTAAGCTCATGCATAGAGGCACTTCATCTAGAACTACGATGGAGCAACCCCAGAGTATTGATTGGAGATCAATATGCTTGGCTGCAAGAACAGCAAATATGCGTTAGTACACAGACAAGGTGAAGTGTAGCATACAAAGCAATGTATACTGTATGTCAAATCACTAGCCTATCAAACATAAAATTAAGCAAGAAGTACAGCGTCTGAATCTTGGTCCAAAATCAAAGTACATGAAATGTTAGGCAGCAAGCTTGAGTGGTAAATAAACTTTTATGGCGCCAAAGCAGTGTTAGGTGTTCTGGCAGGAGCAGAATTCAATATCCAGTAGACCATCTTTATCTGCATTTGTACAAATTACGTAACGTAAAACCTCTTTAGAATGGTGTAATCTAGACTCCAATCTGTCCTTTCAGCCCCAGGTCCAATCGCTGACAAACTGTAGACTTCACCTCTGCAACATCTCCAAGATACGACCGTTCCTAACCTCAGAAACCACTAAGCAACTCATCCACTCCCTTATTATATCTCACTTTGACTATTGTAACTCCCTCCTCACTGGCCGACCTCATCGCAGGCTATCCCCACTCCAGTCCATCATGAATGCTGCTGCCAGACTCGTTTACCTTACTAACCGTTCTGTATCAGCCACCCCTCTCTGCCAATCCCTTCACTGACCTCCATTCAGTGTCCTCCACCCCTCTCTGCCAATCCCTTCACTGACCTCCATTCAGTGTCCTCCATCCCTCTCTGCCAATCCCTTCACTGACCTCCATTCAGTGTCTTCCACCCCTCTCTGCCAATCCCTTCACTGACCTCCATTCAGTGTCCTCCATCCCTCTCTGCCAATCCCTTCACTGACCTCCATTCAGTGTCCTCCACCCCTCTCTGCCAATCCCTTCACTGACCTCCATTCAGTGTCCTCCACCCCTCTCTGCCAATCCCTCCACTGACCTCCATTCAGTGTCTTCCACCCCTCTCTGCCAATCCCTCCACTGACCTCCATTCAGTGTCCTCCACCCCTCTCTGCCAATCCCTGCACTGGCCTCCACTCAGTGTCCTCCACCCCTCTCTGCCAATCCCCGCACTGACCTCCATTCAGTGTCCTCCATCCCTCTCTGCCAATCCCTTCACTGACCTCCATTCAGTGTCCTCCACCCCTCTCTGCCAATCCCTTCACTGACCTCCATTTAGTGTCCTCCACCCCTCTCTGCCAATCCCTCCACTGACCTCCATTCAGTGTCCTCCACCCCTCTCTGCCAATCCCTGCACTGGCTTCCCATTGCCCAGCGGATAAAATTCAAAACACTAACACATAAAGCCATTTATAGCTCTGCCCCTAATTACATCACCGACCTTGTCTCTAAATACCACCCAAACCGTACTCTCCACTCCTCGCAAGACCTCCTACTCTCTAGCTCCCTTGTTTCTTCCTCCCATGCTCGTCTCCAGGATTTCTCATGGGCTTCACCCATCCTCTGGAAATCCCTACCCCAAGCTATCAGGCTATCGCCTACTCTGCTCACTTTTAGGTGCACTCTGAAAACCCATCTCTTCAGGGAAGCCTACCTCGACCCGGCTAACTACTGGAATCCCCCACTCCCCCAACCACTCCATCCCCCACAGCTAATTACCTCTTGTACCACTATCCCCTCCCTCCTAGATTGTAAGCTCCCAGGATCAGGGCCCTCCTATCCCTCTTGTATTGAACTGTATTGTCTCCCTCCATAATGTAAAGCGCTAAGCAAACTGTCGGCGCTATATTAATCCTGTATAATAATAATAATGTCAAGCAACATGTGTCCACACATGTATCACGAGCTTGCATGTATTGCGTTTGTTGCAATTTGCACCTGTGGTATAGCATGGAACCCTTTTCATAACAGTGAATGTGTATCTAACTGTGTCAACATAGGGAAAGGTATATATAGAGACTAAGCCTTGTGGAACATAAGAATAGACAGATGTCCAAACAGGAGTGGTGCAAGGTCCTGACCTCCGACTGCAGTCCACCAATATTAGGGCTCATGTACACTGCAGCTAATAAACTTGCGTTCAGGAGCTGTTCTGCGTTTTTTTCAGCAGCCCCTGAACTCTCCCTAATGTTTTCCTATGTGTCCATGTACACATCGTCGTTTACAGGCAGTTGAGTTTACAGTTCTTTTTTTGAATGTACCAAACTTGCGTTCAGGAGTAGATTTTATTGACGTTTCAAATGCCAAATGTTTATAAACGCGGTTAAGTGTGTTTATAAGCGTTTTACGTTAAGAAGCATTTTCTAACTGTTCCATATTCAAATGCTGTCCAGAGCCTTTTTTCATCATCAAAAATGCATGCAAAGCGTTTTCCATGTATTCAAATGGACCCGGTACACCAGCGCAGTCAGTTCCAGGTTTTGCGTGAAGGAAAAAATGGTAGAACGCGCTGCATTATGCTCAGATGGGATCCATAGTGAATACAACCAGAAAAGACAGGTCATCTCAACACATACTGCTCTCTCTGCTTCTGCTCTCTCTATTTCTCTCAAAATGTCTGAAATAGTTAATTATTTACTATTTTTCAGTGCATTCTGGGCATTTTGGAAGGTCTCCTGAGGTTTTTTAACCTACGTTTTCCAGCAGTCAGTTTCCATCGTTCAGAAGAGTTTTCCAAATGCCCCGTGTACATGAGCCCTTATTGTAAGGCAGAGGCAGGGGCAGTATCCTCCTGGTGGAAGGATCAGTCGTAATGAGTCTTTTCTCTCTGTGCAGAATGGAATACATCTGACAACTCAGTATCACCCGATTATGGAAATATTTACTAGCTTGAAGGTGAGTACAGCATAGATATGCTTACGCATTTCGGACATGAGGCCGTAATCAGATGATTAAGGTCTGATAGCCGAAACGCGTAAGTGTATCTATGCTGTATTCACGTTCAAGCAAATACATATTACAGCAGTCAGACGATAGTGAGCTGCCAGCTGTATTCCATTGTGCATATTGCGTGTTACTGGAGACACATCAGCACCGGTCATCTCCAATTCCACATGGAATCTCGGTGAGAGCATTATTATTATTATTATTATACAGTATTTATAAAGTGCCAATAGTTCGCTCAGCGCTGTACATTACATAGGGGGACAGAACATGAGACAGAACAATACCAATACAATGCAAAACATGAGGGGATCGAGGGCCCTGCTCTTTGGAGCTTACAATCTAGGAGGGAGGGGATGGTGGCACAGGAGGAGATAGCTGTGGGGGATGGAGTGGTAGGAAGAGTGGAGGAGGTCGGTCAAGTTAGCAGGGGGTAGGGTAGGCTTCCCTGAAGAGATGGGTTTTCAGGGTGCGCCTAAAGGAGAGGAGAGTAGGTGATAATCTGATGGGTTGGGGCAGGGAGTTCCAGAGGATGGGTGACAACCTGGAGAAGTCCTGGAGGCGGGCATGGGAGGAGGAGACCAGGGAACTAGAGAGAAGGAGGTCTTGTGAGGAGCGGAGTGTGCGTGCTGGGCGGTACTTGGATATTAGGTCAGTGATGTAGTTCGGGGCAGTATGGTGGACAGCTTTGTATGTCAGTGTTAGGATTTTGAATTTGATCCGTTGCGCAATCGGAAGCCAGTGGAGGGATTGGCAGAGGGGGGTGGCGGAGATGGAGCGGTTGGAAAGGTGAATGAGTCTGGAAGCCGTATTCAGGATCGACTGAAGCGGGGATAGCCAGTGGCGAGGCAGGCCAGTGAGGAGGGAGTTGCAGTAGTCGAGTCGTGATACGATGAGGGAGTGGATGAGCTGTTTAGTGGTTTCTGTGGTTAGGATAGTGCGTATTTTGGCGATGTTGCGGAGGTGGAGTCTGCACGAGTTTGTTAAAGATTGGACTTGGGGCTGGAAGGATAGGTTGGAGTCCAGAATGACACCAAGTACTCTGGCCTGCGGGGCGGGTTTGATGGTGGCGTTGTTGGATGTGATGGAGAAGTCAATGGGGGGTGGTACCGGGCTGGGGGGAAGACAAAAAACTCGGTTTTGGAGAGGTTCAGTTTAAGGAAGTGGAGAGACATCCAATCTGATATGTCGCTCAGTAGGTGTGTGATTCGGGCAGAGACCGAGGGGGTGAGGTGGGGGGTTGAGAGATAGATTTGTGTGTCGTCGGCATAGAGGTGGTAGTTGAAGCCGTGAGAGTGTATGAGTTGGCCAAGGGAGGAGGTGTAGATGGAGAAGAGAAGGGGCCCAAGGAGAGAGCCTTGAGGGACCCCAACAGAGAGGGGGAGTGAGGGGGAGGTGGTAGCATTATAGGTAACGCTGAAAGAGCGTTGTGACAGGTAGGATGAGAGCCAGGAGAGAGCAGAATCTCTGAGGCCGAGGGAGTGTAGTATTTTGAGGAGGAGGGGGTGGTCAACTGTGTCGAAGGCCGCAGAGAGGTCAAGGAGTAGGAGCACTGAATAGTGGCCATTAGCTTTGGCGGTTAGAAGGTCGTTGGAGAGTTTGAGTAAGGCGGTTTCGGTGGAGTGTAGGGGACGGAAGCCAGACTGTAGGGGATCGAGGAGGTGGTTGTCGTTGAGGTGAGAGCATAGGCGGGTGTAGACGAGGCGCTCGAGGAGTTTAGATGTAAATGGGAGCAGGGAGATGGGTCTGAGGTTGTTCGGGTCATTGGGGTCCAGGGAGGGCTTTTTAAGTATGGGGGTGATGTGTACATGCTTCAGAGGGGAGGGGAAAGTGCCGGAGGAGAGGGAGAGATTAAAGATGTGGGTGAGGGAGCGTAGGATGGAGGGGGAGGGAGGTCGTAGGAATTGTGAGGGGATAGGGTCGAGGGGGCAGGTGGTGAGGCGGGCATCAGAGAGGATCTTGGAGACTTCCTCGATGGTAGTAAGGTCAAAGGTGTGGAGTGTTGGGGGAGCTTCAGTATGAGGAATGTAGGGTGGGGTGGAAGTGGAGGTCAGAGCAGTGGTGGGGCCGTGGGAGAGGGGTGATGAGGGGGTAGCTGAGTGAGGGGGAACGGGGTTGGAGGGAGTTTGAGCAGTGACGAAGTCCCTGCGGGTAATGTTGAGGGGGAGGGGGGATGAGGGGGTAGCTGTGTGAGAGGGGACGGGTTGAGAGGGCGTGTGAGTTGCGGCAATGTCCTTGCGAATTGTGTCAATCTTGTTTTTGAAGTGATTGGCAATCTCAAGGGCAGTGAGTGAGGTGCTGGGTGGAGGTGGGGGTGGAGAGAGTAGAGAGTTGAAGGTGGAGAAGAGTCGGTGAGGGTTGGAGGAGAGCATTGCTTTTTGTTCTATGAATGGACTGTCCTGTGTGAGGCCCTCTGAACCTGTCTTTGGGAGAGTTTGACTTTTTGACTTCACTGACTCCTAGACAAAGCCCAGACCCCCCCCCCCCCCCATTCAGTAAATATGCCACAGTGGCCATTAAAGGATCTGACAGTGAAATGGTGGCACAGGGCTTAGGCTCTTTAAACCTTTAGTAGAGTAGCACAGTAGCACAGGGTACACAAAGGAGGGGTTTCTGCTATTCATTGCTTCTCCTATGCAGAACTTTCCCTTTAAAAGCCCATGGGCTCCATACTTGCTTATCCAGTCACATTAACTACTTGCAACTGGCCCTTTTAGAGTATTAGTTCCTTTTTCAGGAAAAATGAATAGGTGAACTAACACTGTACACCAGCCCTTTTCAACCTTGTCAGCACAGAGAAACCCGCTAGATAACTTTCCGGTCTCAGGGAACCCCTGTTAACAATTACTATGTCTACAACTCATGATACATTAGTGTGATGGTCAGTGGGTGAGATAAATGCTCCTTACGCTCAGGGTCATTGGATGGAGTCCACCCTTACAGATAGCTGAAAAGATCAATGGTGTCAGTGGAAACTTATCTGAGATTCAGAAATTGCTCAAGGAACCCTTAGAAACATTTGGAGGAACCCTATAGTTCCATGGAACCTTGGTTGAGAAACTGTACCTCACACCCTCCTTACCCCCCTGCAACCTTGCTGTGCTTACTTTTGAGATGTCATTGCCCACACAGCCCATCCAGCAGTCCAGGAATTCCCCAGTCTTCTCCCTCTTCTCTTAGCAGCACTTCCTTGATGAATCAGAGTGATTCACTGGGCAAGCCCTGACTATTCAGCATCTCTATGATCCCAGAAGTGCTGCACAGAGAAGAGGTGGAGTTCGGCATTACAAATTTCTGGACTGCTGCACCGGTTGCGTAGGAACTAATGGCAGTGCATACCCAGAGGTACAGTGCTAAGCATAAATGAGTACACCCCAACAGATTTGTCAGAAAATCTTTAGTTTCCTTACAAAATCAACATTTTTTTATGGTGCACTATACTAAAAAATACTCCCACAAATGCGGACCATTGATTGCAAACAAGATTTGTTAATTTGCACACACATAAAAGTATTTTTCCTAACAAATTCATTCAAGACCATGTTGCAAAAATGAATACACCCCAATGAAAGTCTTTGGAGCAAAGCTAAATTTTTGACAAGAACAGAATTCAACTACCGACGAGTCTAATTATTCATTAAACAGGAGTCCAGCAGACAGTTGATTATAAAAGGTTGTTACTTAACAAAGAAAACTCCTTCCCATTTCATGCTGTCAGCAATGGCAACACATGGAAGAAAAATGTCACAAGGTCTGACAAAGAAAATAATATCTTTACAAAAGAAAGGTGATGGCTACAAGAAGATCAGCAAAGCTTTACTTATCATTCAAAACACTGTGATAAAAAAAATTAACAAAGATGGGACTGCAACCATCTCACAGAGATGTTCAGGCTGTCTACAGAAGTTAACACTTTGACAGGAGTGTCTTCTAATGAAAAGGGTTGAAGGAAATCACAATGCAAGTTCACTGCAGTTAGCTAAAGAAGTAGAAAGCCAAACTGTGGCGTGACACAATATGGCGTACAGTGCAGAGGAATGGCATGCATGGGTGTCGTCCACAAAGGAAGCCTCTGATAAAGCCCGTGCACAAAACAGCCGCCTAGAATTTGCCAGGGCCCATGCTGAAAAAAAAAGAAGACTACTGGGACTCTGTACTCTGGAGTCATGAGACCAAGGTAAATGTTTTTGGAACTGATGGCTTCAAAACTGTATGGTGTCGTAAAGGTGAGGAGTACAAAGAAAAATGCATGGTGCCTACAGTGAAACATGGTGGTGGCAGTGTCCTTCTGTGGGGCTGTATGAGTGCTGCTGATGTGGGGGAGCTGCATTTCATTAATGGTATCATGAATGCACAGATGTACTGCTCTGTATTGAAAGAGAAGATGCTACCATCACTCCGTGCCCTCGGTCGTCGTGCACTTTTCCAACATGACAATGATCCAAAACACACATCTAAGGCCACTGTTGCATTTCTGAAGAAGAACAGGGTGAAAGTGATTCAGTGGCCAAATATGTCTCCTGATCTGAACCCAATTGAACCCCTATGGGGAATTCTGAAGAGACAAGTTGAGCATCACTCTCCATCCAGCATCCAGGCTCTAAAAGAGGTCGTTCTTGAAGAATGGAAAAATGTTGCAATATGTCAACTTGTTCATTCCATGCCTAGAAGACTTTGTGCGGTCCTTATAAATCATAGAGGTCATACAAAATACTAGATATAGTAGTTTTAGTTGTATTCATTTTTATTCATTTTTGCATCAACTAATTTGAGTAAAACTGAAGATTTTGTAATCTAAATTATATTATTAACCTTACTTTCATGTAATTAGCTAAACAAATGTTCTATAAAACTCAGTTTTGTCAAAATTTTGGAAATTGTTCTTGTGTTCATTGAGATATTGATTAAAATCTTACTTTTCAAAAGGGGGTGTACTCATTTATGCTGAGCAATGTAAGTACATTGCGCAACGGGGGCGTGGAGAGAGTATATGGTGTTAGTTAAATTTTTTTAATTTTAATTTTTTCTCTAAAGGTGAACTAAAAGTAAGCCATAGTCAGTTCGAATCTCGGCGGTTCAGCAGGGACCGGCTGAGATACGAACCATGTATAGGCAGACTGAATGTACCGAAGTTAATTGAAGGATCAACTTGGGTACAACCAGCCTGCCTGGTTTTACATGCGAATATTGCTAGCAGCTATTATAGCCACTAGCAGTAATCACTATGTTCTCCCGGCGGGGACGGCTCCCCCTGCCCACTCACCGGGAGAACACATTGGCTCAGCGGGAAGGGATTCCCCCATCAACACTGACTGCGTTGGGGGAATCAAGCTGTTTTTTTTGCAGGAAAGAAAATCTCACTGTCTATGGCTGGTTTACACTTAAAGGGTTTGGAGGTGTTACATGAGTTTCCTGCTCACTCTGACTGGGGGCCTATCCCAACAGTTCCAGAGCATAAACAGTGACCAGAAGCTGTAGGTGACAGGGTGGCCATAGTGCAGTGGATGCCAAGTGAGCGAACTCCCATCTACGCCAGATGTACGCACATTTGTGGCAACACCACATTCAATCCCATCGCTATGCTGCCACATACATGCATTTGGCCAATTGGAAGGTGTTAATGTTCAGGGGCGGACTGGCCATTTGGAAACTCGGGCACTGCCCGAGGGCCCAGGGTCAGTAGCGGGCCCCATGAGATGCCCCTGGTACCTTTTTCATAGGCTTTTTTGAGTTTGGGCAAGGACACAGGGGCCCCATGATCCCCTATTGCCCAGGGGCCCCATGAGTTGTCAGTCTGACCCTGTTAATGTTCCTCCATTGCTAAAAGAGTCAGCTTTATCCTTAAGAAAAACATTTTTAAAGGTCAACTAAATACTATTATTTTTTTTAACTTTAGTCTCATTTTACACTGTGTGAGATTTCACTCCCCTATTTCTTGGATTCTTGGAAATATACTACTGAGCCGGTTTGTAAAGCAGTGCAAATACCAGCGGAGATGTGTAAAGAGAGGTAATCCACAGCAATCAGATTTTGTCGTGCCTCAATAAACTATGACATTTGTGGTGTATTACATTTTTCTGAGCTTTCTTGTAGCAGCTTTAACTCAAAATTTAGGTTTGCTTTTAAATAATACGGACCTATCTGAGAGGGTGGGGAATCAAAAAAATGTATAAAATACTTGCGGCTAAACAGCTCCATGGTGCTATGGTTTTTCAGCTCCATTTTTTAAAACCAACAGTCTTCAATTAAAATGGTCTAAGCCTTTGCTGTAGTTGGAGCTCACCATTCAGAGCTGCAGCTAGTCAGATGACTTGGCATGATTGCATCATATCACGTGACCCAGAAAAGGAGTACCACTCAGGTACACCCCTCTATATGATGGTTGTATATTTCCATTTGAAGACCCTTCCATCTTGCTTTTCTAATGGCTCCTTAGTCTTTATGAAGTTGTCCAATCCATCCCTCCTGGTTAACATGCAATTAGAATTTTTCTATTAAATAATTTTATTCTCGAACAGTGGTCTCCAAACTGCGGTCTGGTGGCCGGATGTAGTCCTTTGCTTGTTTTTATCCTGCCCTTGGGGCAATATTTCATCCACTGACACCAACAATGGGGCGTAATTCCCCCCACTGACACCAACAAAGGGGTACAATTCCTCCTAATGACACCAGTGACAGGGCACAATTTTTCCCAATGATACTAATGATTGGGCACAATTCTTCCCAATGGGACATGATTCTTTCCAGTGGCATTGACACTAAAAATAGGCCATTTACTGCAACTGATGCTAGGGCATTTTCTACTCCACATGGCCACAGTCTAAAGTCTGAAGGTCAGTAAACTGGCCATTTGTTTAGAAAATTTGGAGACCCCTGCTCCAGAAATACTGTACCACTTTAAGGATGAAGTCATCACTAAGTCTGTAAACTAGGAGTGGTTTGGCAGGATTGGCCTCCAGGCTTCTGTAAACATCACAACATCCTGCCTTGGATCTTCTATCAAGAGCATTATATAAAAATCACATCCCCTGGATCCCTTTAGATGTGCATGCTCCTCCTTTCTGGGCACTGTGTGCTACATCCTTTAATTGTTCAACCTGCTAATCAATTGGTTGAGTTGATACATTCAACTACCTGTTCACATGCAAAGCTCTATTTACATTTTCGGCACAGTACCAGTGTGTCGGAATGCTGACTCCCCTGTATACATGGGAGTGATGAAATCCCACACTGACCATTCAAGTTGGCCAGAAACTAACACCTGCTGAGTGACCTTGTGGGCGTCATACTATTGGAAACACTGTATAAGGGGCCTCAAGTGTGGCCCTGACACATTCGGATGGCAGCAAAGTAGCTTAGTAGGACTACTTTCACAGTAAGACATTTGTTAAAACATTGTGAAAAGGCAAGCCAAAGTCCTCAAATGAACCGCCTTCATGCAAGATTGAAAAACATTCACACTGTACAGTCCCGCTATCTAGAACACACTGCATATTTAACATTTGGAGGAGGTGAGATTAATTATTTGTGCATTGAGATAGAAGAAAATGTAACACACAGGAAAGCAGCTGTAGTGTGTAATCATTGTTCATCTCTTCATTATATCCGTGTCAGCGTTGTTAAAGGTGATCATTACATAATATGTAGAGTTTGTTTGCGTAATGCCTCTCCGTCACTTGGTCAAACATGGAGACTTTGTTTCACATAGAGGTTCAAAATATAGCTTGATCCTAAAAAAAAAATCCATTGGCGACTTGCATTTGGGGTTTTCGTTCAGATTGCCCTGACACACACTGCAGTTCACAAGGGCAGTGCAATTGGAATGCAGTATGGGAAACGCACACGGATCGCTGTGTATCTCACTCTGCATACTAAAGGAATACAACATTAAGAGATCTGCATGTATTGCAGAGATCTACCATTTATGTTACACTTTAGTTTGTTGGCTTTGCTTTGACGTCTGCTTTCCATTTGTGGTAACCCATTAGTAGCTTTATTCCATAGTTTTATTCTGTAGTTTTAATTCCATGGCAATCAGCAAACCAGACAATAGACCCCACAATACATTTCTTTATCCTACCGGTGTATTGACGCAAATCAGGCCAATGATTACTTATCTGGATGATGTCATCGATGGGTCACCTGCGTTTCATATTGAAGATTGCACTGATCTCCTCCAGAGCTATATTTAGATTGTTCATTCCAGCAGGTTCCCCAGCAGTCCAGCATATCTAGAGCAATTTTGTAGCATCAACATGAATCACATTTAGCTTTTTCCTTTGTAAGGAAATAAAACGTTCACAGATGTTCCCCATGTTCTTGTAATGTGTTTAGATATATACATTGTGTTAAGGTTACACAACCTGCAACATCAAGCAGATTAGTGCGGTCTTCGGCAGCCATTAGTCTACATGCATTAGAGGTGACTAGCATATGACAGATCGCCCATGCTAGCCAATAAATGGGAAAAAAAGTAAGTCATTGCTCAGCTAGAGAGTGAGTAGAGTGATGACCTCATTTGTTAGGTGATACTTCATTCCAAACAGGAGGTTGGGGGCAATTTGGTGACCAAGCTGGGTTGTTTCCCAGTGGTGGTAAAGGTTGAGGTCGTTGAACTGTCTATGGTGTCATGGAACATTGGATCACAAGACCAGCTGAACAGAATTACAAATCCTTTGGAAGGTAAAAAGTTTTGAAATACCTTAGGTATTTAATCTGTCCATTTAGTACAGACTTTCTTAACTAGGGTTCCTTCAGAGCATGCTATTGGTTTTAGAGCAATGAATACATTTCTGCCTCTGAGATATGTAACCTCTGACACCAATGACCTTTTCAGCCATTTGCAAGAGAAGCATTCTTCCCAGTGACCGCCAATGTAAGGAGCATTCTTTCCAATGATCACCAATGTAAGGAGCATTCTTCCCACTGATCACCAATGTAAGGGGCATTCTTCCCACTGTCTACCAAGGTAAGGAGCATTCTTCTCACTGACCACCACCACCAATGTAAGGAGCATTCTTCCCACTGATCACCATTGTATGGAGCATTCTTCCCACTGTCCACCAATGTAAGGACCATTCTTCCCACTGACCACCAATGTAATTGGCATTCTTCTCACTGACCACCAATGTAAGGAGCATTCTTCCCACTGGCCACCAATGTAAGGAGCATGTTTCCCACTGACCACCAATGTAAGGAGCATTCTTCCCAGTGACTGCCAATGTAAAGAGCATTCTTCCTACTGACTACCAATGCAAGAAACATTCCTCCCAGAGACTGCCAATGTGAGGAGCATTCTTCCCAATGATCACCAATGTAAGGAGCATTCCTCCTAATGATCACCAATGTAAGGAGCATTCCTCCTACTGACTACCAATGTAACAGGCGTTCTTCCAAATGACTGCCAATGTAAAGAGCATTCTTCACACTGATCACCAATGTAAGGAGCATTCTTCCCACTGACCCCCAATGTAAGGAGCATTCTTCATACTGATCACCAATGTAAAGAGCATTCTTCCCACTGATCACCAATGTAAGGGGCATTCTTCCCACTGATCACCAATGTAGGAGGCTTTCCTCCTACTGGCTAATAATGTAAGGAACATTCTTCTCACTGACCTTTAATGTAATGAACTTTCTTCCCAGTGACCACCAATGTAAGGAGGATTCTTCACATTGGCCATCAGGCTTATGTACTGTGAGCTGTAGATATAGTGATTATTAGTAGGGGTTCCCTGAAATCAAGGCTTCTGCCATTATTAAAAAAGGTTGAGAAACGCTGATTTAGTAGCTCACCTAGATTTTAACATGCACTATGTAACCATATGTACAAATGTATTATGCCATTCTCTGATTTTTCATAGCAATATAAATAAATATTGCGTCTGTAGAGCTGTTCATGGTTGTGTAGTATATTGGCCGTATAAAATACCAAATTATATTTCACACCTCAGTGTCTATTACAGTTTTACAAGGTCATAAAATAACAACATATTACCAATGTTTTCAGTAACGGCCATAGAAGAACCTTGGGGAAGAAACATTTTATATGTACAAGACTTACAGATACAGATTATTGTAGCAGTTGTTGCATGGCTGCTGTTTGGGCGACATCAGACCAGAGAATTTTAAAATATCCATTAAAAGGTATTCTTTCAAAGATCCTTTAAACACTTTATCAAGAACCTGTTCATACTTGACCGAAGCTACCACTTAGTGTTTTTCTGGCATTTTGTTGTGTGGTTTTTTAGCACGTTTTTGTAGCGGCACCATTCATTTGAATGGGTCCCAACTTTTTCTCCACTTATCCGATCCCCACTCCAAAAACATGCTAAAATGGAAACCGTGAGGCAAAATGCACAACTGCTACCTGTGTTTGGGGTCCCACTAAGAAATGATGGCACTGCATGAGTGTTGTGCATTGTAACACGTTTTTGGTGTGTTTGCAGAAAATTGGACAGGAACACTGGTTTCTGCCTGCTTTTCTACTACTGCCAAGTGTAAATGGGGCCTAAGCCTAGGTACACTCCTTAGGTTTGACGCTTGTGTTTGTTCATTTGAATAGGCTTCTGTGCCTGCATTTTCCCACAGAAAAAAGGTGCTTGCACCTTTTTCAAAATATGGCTGCAGAGCAGTTGCATGGTGCTTTTGCACCATGTGATTTCCCTGCGGTTCCCACACCCGCAAGTTCGCTGCTGGTTGAGATGCATGGGGGTACCATTAAGAGTGAATGGCATGCCCACGCATCTCTACAGAGTAATGCAATTTGGCTGTGAGTGGTTGTGGGAACCGCTGCGAATCTGGCACCTACACAAGTGTGAACCAGGCCTTAAGGAGGGCAAGGAAGGTTATCTGGCTTGTCCGTTCTTCTCTATAGAACTTACTAAGCACTAGAACATTGAATATAAACACTCAAAAATGCAGAGAATTTAGAACCACACTGTAGGTTCAGTAGGAGGAAAGAGGTCCCAATTCCCCTATATAGATCTTCAATTATTGCTAAAATTATCCCTTGCAGGAGGAACAAGATCTGCATCACGCGGCGTAGATCTCTAGTTATCACTAGAGAGGTCACCAGCAGAAGGAAAAAGGTCCTGAGTCCTCTATATAGATATTTATGTCACTTGAGAGATCGCCAGCTGTAGGAACAAGGTCCTGAGTGCTCTATATAGATCTTTAGTTATCACTAGAGGGGTCACCAGCAGGAGGAAGGAGGTCCTGATCCCTCTATATAGATCTTTATATCACTAGAGGGATCACCTGCAGGAGGAAGGAGGTCCTGATCCCTCTATATAGATCTTTATATCACTAGAGGGGTCACCAGCAGAAGGAAGGAGGTCCTGATTCCTCTCTATAGATCCTTATATCATTAGAGGGGTCACCAGCAAGAGGAAGGAGGTCCTGATCCCTCTGTTTAGATCTTTATATCACTAGAGGGGTCACCGGCAGGAGGAAGGAGGTCCTGATCCCTCTGTATAGATCTTTATATCACTAGAGGGGTCACTGGCAGGAGGAAGGAGGTCCTGATCCCTCTGTATAGATCTTTATATCACTAGAGGGGTCACCGGCAGTAGGAAGGAGGTCCTGATTCCTCTATATAGATCTTTATATCACTAGAGGGGTCACCGGCAGTAGGAAGGAGGTCCCGATTCCTCTGTATAGATCTTTATATCACTAGAGGGGTCACCGGCAGTAGGAAGGAGGTCCCGATTCCTCTGTATAGATCTTTATATCACTAGAGGGGTCACCGGCAGTAGGAAGGAGGTCCTGATTCCTCTATATAGATCTTTATATCACTAGAGGGATCACCAGCAAGAGGAAGGAGGTCCTGATTCCTCTATATAGATCTTTATATCACTAGAGGGATCACCAGCAGGAGGAAGGAGGTCCCGATCCCTCTATATACTGTAGATCTTTATATGACTAGAGGGATCACCAGCAGAAGAAAGGAGACCTCATTTAGAATACAGTTCTGGAGAATTCTCTTACAAAAAGAAGTTGATAAGACAGAAAAAATCCAGAGATGGGCGACAAACATGGTGAAAGGTCTACAACACATGAGGATAGACTTGCAGGGTAAATCAATATGTACAGTTGTGGGGAAAGTTCAGAACTCACTTTAAAAATCATTATTTTACCAAAGGAGTAGATGCCCGAAACAGGCAGCCGAGGTAGTGAGTGAGTCTACAGTAAGGGCATTTAAACATGCTTGGGACAATCATAGATCTATACTAGACAAAAGGTTTAAAAACACAATAAAATAGGCAGACTCAGTGAAGCATTTGGGCTTTTTTGCTATTACTTTGCTATGCTTGTATGTGCTGCCGTGCTGCACACGTGTACATGGCGTTAGTTGAGTTACAAAATACATTCATTTTCTATGAACACGTAACTGTATTAAGTGGTATTTACTTTACATCTCCCCAGCGTTCAGCCATAATAGTGTCATAATTGAATATCAGGGTGTGCTGGGTCTGTGAGCCTATACCCTGTGTTGTATGTGCTGCAAGGCACATCGGAGATATGAGCGATATGTTAGACCTTTTATATGTTCGTGTTTGGTACTTATTTTTCATCAGCATCAATCTTTATTGATAGAATATTGCCCTGGGTTTATAAGCCATTTAAACAATTTAATTTTCAAGATCACATTTTATGCGTGATAAATTCTAGATCCTATTTATCTTGTGTCATGATACAGATCTACCAGTATGTTATTCATTTTAGTTTTTTATCTGATTCATTAACTGTTTATTCAGCCCTGGTTCACACTGAGGCGGTGCGGAATTCAGCATTTTCAGTGCGAATTCCACACCGCATCAGAATCGCACCCCGTTCATGCAAACCGCTGCAGGTGTGTATGGTAGCCTCCCTAGCGGTCTGATTATGTCAGTATTTCTGTGCTCAAAGCGGTACATTTTTTTGCATGGAAATATGTTTTTTTTATTGTAGGCCTGTAATTTTTAGGAATAACTCACTGAAATCTGTCCGAACAAGAGTCTAGTAAACATCCCGGGTATGATAAAACTTGAAACACGAAATCATAAGCTATAATTTAATAAATAATCATAAAACATAATAATATAATAATAAATTTAATTCAATAATATAATCAAACCAAAAACACTGAAATTTGAAATAGAGCACCAAGTTCTCACATCGCTGAGCAAAGTCGCAGAATCGTTTTCAGTGTCTGATGAGGAATTTCCCCCACGAATCATTATCACTCAATTCTGCAAGTGGTTCTGATTTACTATCGCTGTTCTCTAGCCGGTCTAAAACCGCTTTTGACCTAAAGGGACGCTTTTTGGACGCCATGGACGTTTCTCAGTTTCCAGGCAGAAAGAACAGTAAAAATGCAGGCAGGGCGCCGGACAAAGCACTCGGGACAAAATGTATATGAAATGGTTTGATACAGGAATGTTATACTATGTGATTTTAGTGTATTTAGTAAATGTCACTTTTTGACATTTTTAAATTTCCCGCTGTTCCGTCCCCCGTACGTCCCGACGTTGCAGGGAACGGAACCCGGAAGACAGATGCCGGCATCGGCCGGAGGACATTTCCGGGGACACTGCAGGGGGGACATCGCGGGAGCGCAGGACAAGGTAAGTGAAGAACAGATCCCGGAGCAACGCTGCAGTGTATTCCCGAGTGTAGCTCGGGGTTACCGCTTTTGGTGCTGAAACTTTACCCCGAGCTACACTCGGGAATACCGCCAGGGAGGTTAATTGCACGCAAATGTGTGGCCGCTCAGCGTCAAGGCCCAGATGCCGGGAGGCCAGCGCCAAGAGGCTAACATACACACCTGCAGTGGTTCACATTAACGGGGTGCGATTCTGATGCGGTGCGCAATTCACACTGAAAACACTGCAAATTCCGCACCGCATCAGTGTGAATCAGGGCTAAACATTCAGCTTTTTTAAAAAAGAAAATAACACTGCAGGAGGGACATCGTGGGAGCGCAGGACAAGGTAAGTGAAGAACAGATCCCGGAGCAGCGCCGCAGTGTATTCCCGAGTGTAGCTCGGGATTACCGCTTGTGGTGCTGAAACTTTACCCCGAGCTACATTTGGGAATACCGCCAGGGGGGTTAAGTTAACAACACCCCGAAAGCAGTCTGCAAAACGCGGTGCGAAGTGCAGAATTGGATTGCATAGGTGTGATTACCCATGCGATCCGATTCTAGTGCGCACCCAAAAAAGGGTATTGCACATTTTTGGTGCAGATGCGGTGCGATCTGAGCCATACAAAATGTATGGCTCCGCACACAAATCGCATGTGATTTGCACAGGAATGTGATGCGGTACCTGTGCGAATCACATGCGATATACCGCGCCGCACATATGTAAACCAAGGCTTAATGTTCTTGTTCTGTGGTGAATTCCCTGGAAAAAATATTCTTATCTTGGTATTTCCTTAATTTTGTAAGCTAAGAGAAAAGTAGTTTTTGGTAAAGTGATATTAAAGGAAATTATTAAAAAAATAAACAAACTTGTCATACTTACCTGCTGTGTGTAGTGGTTTTGCACAGAGCAACCTCGATCACCCTCTTACCGGGTCCCTGCCGGCGCTCCTGGCCCCCTCCCTCCTGCCAAGTGCTCCCACAGCAAGCAGCTTGCTATGGGAGCACCTGAGCAGGCTCGCTCCCAAGCTGCTGTCCTGTGTGTCCATTCACGCTCAGAGCCACGGATCGGCCCCAGCCCCTCTCTCTCCTCATTGGTTCATTGCCTGTGATTTGCAGCAGAGGGAGCTAGTGGCCTTTACAATCACTTTTATCCTGGGTTCAAACTGATGCGGTGCGGAACTCTCAGCGGTTTCTGTGCGAATTTCGCACCACATGACACTCGCAACCCGTTCATGCAAACCGCTGCAGGTGTGTATATTAAGTTAACCTCCTCGGCGGTATGATTCTTTCCGATTTTTTGTGCTGCAAGCGGTACCATTTTTTTGCATGGAAATATGTAGTTTTTTATTGTAGGCTGTAATTTTTAGGAATAACTCACTGAAATCTGTCCGAACAAGAGTCTAGTAAACATCCCCGGTATGATAAAACTTGAAACACGAAATCATAAATTATAATTTAATAAATAATCATAAAAAATAATAATATAATAATAATAAATTTAATTCAATAATATAATCAAACTAAAAACACTGAAATTTGAAATACAGAGGCAAATTCGCACATCACTGAGCAAAGTCGCAAAATCGTTTTCAGTGTCTGATGACGAATTTCCCCCATGAATCATTATCAGTCAATTCTGCAAGTGGTTCTGATTTACTATCGCTGTTCTAAAACCGCTTTTGACATAAAGGGACACTTTTTGGACGCCATGGACTTTTCTAAGTTTCCAGGCAGAAAGAACAGTAAAAATGCAGGCAGGGCGCCGGACAAAGCAGTAGGGACAAAATATATGTGAAATTCATTGAAATAGCAGTGACAGCAAAAATTACATTTTTTAAAAATTTCAAATTTCCCGCCGGTTCCGGCGCCCGTACGGCCCGACGTCACAGGGACCAGAACACGGAAGCCAGATACCGGCATCGGCCGGAGGAGATGGCCGGGGGCGCTGCAGGGGACACATCGCGGGAGCGAAGGAGACGGTAAGTGCTGCAGGGACTCCCTGAGCAACGCCGCATGGTAAGCCCGAATGTAGCTCGGGGTTACCGCTCTTGGTATTGAAATTTTACCCCGAGCTACACTCGGGAATACCGCTAAGGAGGTTAACAACACCCCGAAATCAGTTCGCAAAACGCGGTGCGATGTGCAGAATCGGATCGCATAGGTGTGAATACCCATGCGATCCGATTTTAGTGCGGACCAAAAACAGGGTGCTGCACCTTTTTGGTGTAGATGTAGCGCCATTTGAGCCGTACAAAATATATGGCTCACATCGCACCGCACAGAATTTGCATGTGATTTGCACAGGAATGCGATGCGGTTCCAGTGCGAAATACATGCGATATGCCGCACCGCAAAAGTGTGAACTCAGGCTCAAGGATAAGTTTACCTTTTGAAAAAAAAATAATGGATGCACACGTTTTTTTTTCGCGGGTAAATAAATCTGCATTTATTTTTTTTCTAAAGGAGCTCACATAGCATTGCAGCCATGATCAACAGATCGATCGCGGTCGAACAGTACGGGCAGGCAGTTACCTGAGAACAGGAAGCTTGATGGACTACAGGAGCACTCGCCAGCACCCTTACAGTTCATTGAGGACTACAAGCCTTCAGCCGCAGCAATGGCTGTCAGTAGTTGTAGGCATTGTTCATTCATGGGTGTTCAGGAGTTGATTTACTAACAACAAATAGAGGTGTTTTTTTTTTTTAATTTTCCTTGCCTGCGATTGGGTATTCAAAGATTCAGCAGACCCTTTGAAAACAATGCACTCCCCATGGGGCTGATGTCTTATCTCAACAGTAATTAACACCTTCCTGCCTGGCCTATAGCAGATTGATGGCTGGACGGGACACATGCCATTGTGACTGGGCTTCAAATGGCGTCCTGTCAAAACAAGCCGCTCACTGGGTCGCACAGCGGCGCGATCTTTTACCAGCTGTGTCCACGGGAAACAGCCGATGACATATCACTACACCATACCGTTGCTAGTGTCATGTGACCGCTGTGACCAATCACAGCAGATCACATGTCAATTGTATACAATGGATATCTTCCTGTCATGCCATCCATTGTATACAATTGTGTTGTTAGCTGTGACTGGTCAAGGCAGTCACATGATGCAGACAGGGCCATTCACAGCCCATCTGTATCAAGTGATCTGCTTTGCCCAATCACAGCTAATCACAACAAAAAACTGAATGAATCGGTTTCATTCAGTAGCGACTGCAAATATCAATTAAATACATTGGTATTAGCAATCATAATGTGTTAACAAAAAAAAGAAAATCCTGATCATTTGCCCAGAGTAGTTCGATGTTACTATGGTAACATTGTATTGCTTTGGTCACAGTGTGCTGAAAAATAAAATAGTAAGAAAAAGAAAAAATGTAATAAAAAAGAAAAAATTTGCAGAAACATTTGAAAAACAAAAGTACAAATGCAATTATTATTATTATTATTTTCACCAAAGAAATGTAGCAGAATACATTTTGACCTAAATTTATGAAGAAATGTTATTTATAATGTATTTATATTATGATATTTATAATTTTATAACAGAAACAAAGAAAAGTGCTTTTTTTTCAAACATTTCAGGTGTTTTTTGTTTTATTTATCAAAAAATAAAAAACTCAGTGGTGATTAAATATCACCAAAAGAAAGCTCTAGTTGTGTGGAAAAAATGATAAAAATTTCATATGAGTGCAGTGTTGCATGACCGCGCAATTGTCATTCAAAGTGCGACAGGGCTGAAAGCTGGAAATTGGCCTGGGCAGGAAGGGGGTATAAGTGCCCGGTATTGAAGTGGTTAAGCAGTTAAGTTGCATGAGGCTCAGGTAACCTCCAACCTCCCTCTAAAGTTTAGTCTGAAAATATCATAATTTACCACACTGACAAAATTAGGCCTCATGTACACTGCTGCTCCTAAACCTGAGTTTAGGACCTTTGGCGTTTTTTTTACCAAAGCCCCTAAACTCAGCGCAATAAAAGCCTATGGGTCCATATACACATAGGCTTTTATCAGAGCAGCAGCAGCATTCAGGGGCAATCAATTGTCCCTCTTCCGAATGCAGAAGAATAGCATTGAGGAGAGGAAGGTTTTGGTCAAAAAACGCGGCGTAAAAGTGCCTAAGCGCCAGTGGCATTTAGCAAATGGGCGTTTATTCATTTTAATGGCAAGCACATAGGCCAGGGCTTGAAATTTCCACTCGCCTGCTCGCCAATGGCGAGTGGAAATTATGGTGGGGGCATGTCCCCCAGGGCCGTTTTGCTGAGCAGGCTCGGAGCTCAGGCCGGACCTGTCATTGGCACTGGGAGCCGTCAGACTGCTCAATAGCTGAGCGCAGTGAAAAGCAAAGGAAGGAGTGTGTGCTGTGCTCTCTGCCTCCCCCTAGAGTGCAGTACCCGGATCTGTGAGTGAACAACAAAGTACTGCACCTTTTTATGGTGTGTGTGTGTCTGTGTATGCATATACAATTGTACATGTGTCTGTGTGTATGTACATGTGTGTATCTGTACATGTGTCTGCGTGTATGGATATGTATGTGTGTGTACATGTGTCTGTGTGTGTGTATGTACGTACATGTGTCTGTGTGTACATGTGTACATGTGTCTGTGCATGTATATGTGTCTGTGTATGTATGTACATATGTCTGTGTGTATGTATGTACATGTGTCTGTGCGTGTGTATTTCTGTGTATGTACATGTATCTGTGTGTATGCGTGTCTGTACGTGCCTGTATGTATATACATGTGTCTGTATGTGTGTGTGTACATGTTTCTGTGTGTGTACAGGTGTCTCTGTTTGTGTGTATTTGTTGGTGGCAAGCAGGGTGGATTTGATTTAAATCACGATTTAAATCACTAGTCAGTAAGGCTTGATTTAAATCCTAGTTTTCTACATAAAGACTAATTCTTGCTGGTATAACTTTAATATACAAGTAGATGAAGATTTTTAGAATAACAACTTTTCATATTAGTTTTTTTATCCCCAGTTTAATAGGTTAATCATTCATATTTGGACAACTTTTCTGTTGTACTTAGGAAGGAGAAAAATAACACTGTTCAACAGGTAAAAAGTTTTGGGCAAAAATTAGCTAATCTTACATAATTTTGGGGTGCTGAAAACGAAAATGACCCTAAAAAATGTTGATTGGCTCTAGTTTCCATGATATATTCACCCATCTAATGACGTAAGCCATTCAAAATTATGATGCAACTTCAGCTGCATATTGCGCAATTGATACTGGTGACCAATAGAAAATTGCATGTATACTGAGATGATGCAATATTAGCCTTTAATTGCATCACTTCACTGCATAAAAGCTGCAGTATCTGTAGCTGATTGTAGTTCGACAGCGTCTTTACATTTCGTTTTATGCTTATATAGGCTACTCAGTAATGCCTCGAACTTGTGTGAATAAAGCAGATAATTTCTGCTATATCTGCGGTGAAATAACTTTTATCTCACAAAAAAGGAGGATAACAGGAATGATTAAGAAAGCCCACAACTTGTATTTTGGCTGCAAGATAGGAGACCAGGACAAGAGCTGGGCACCACATATATGCTGCAATTCTTGTGGGACGGCACTGGAGCAATGGTTGAATGGAAAAAAGGCATCTATGCCTTTCGCTGTGCCAATGATTTGGAGAGAGCCAACAGATCATGTTAGTAATTGTTACTTTTGTATGGTGCCTCCAATTGTAAAAGAGCTAAATAAGAAGAAAAAGTTATCTGTGCACTATCCAAATATTCCATCGGCAATACGTCCAGTTCCTCATGGAGAGGGGCTACCAATTCCTAAAGCACCAGAATCCTTCGTGGTTGAGTCAAGTGAGGAAGAACCTGAAGCGTGTAGACACGTGCAGTTGTAAGAGATAGCCCTTTCCTCGAATACAAGAGAAAAGCCAAGAGAAGCAAAACCGACACAAACTGAAGACAAAACTAGTGAGAATCCTAAGTATTAAAATGATTCAACTTGGCTTATGGTTATAATTTTTCTTGATAATCCTATGCAATATATTATGCCATTTAGGCTTTGTTATGTAGTCAATATCACTTGCTTTATATTTGTGGAAAGACATCTATCTATATAATTATTGTGCATTATGTAGTCATTACGCCTATAGTAGAAAACTCCGTTTACAGAAAACCTAGAGCCAATTGACAAATTTCATTGTTATATTTGAACTCAGAATGTGAAATTCATTAAGAAATGGATCCTTTTGTTTCCAAAACTGGCAAAAAATAAAAATTTGTTGAACAGTGTAATCATTCCCTTAATAATAACAATTTAAATAGATTTATTCAACTGAAACAATAACATTCCAGCATATGTGATTTGCTTAAACATCCATGTTTGGTAACTAATTTGGCTAAACAAAATATATATATTTTAAGAAACTTAGACTGTCAGCCCCTTCCTCCTCACACTTAGTTTCACTTTCTTCTTGTGCAGATCTATTCCACTCCAAACAATCAGAAAAATATTGTTTCTATTCTCTTCACTGAACTTCTTGAACCTTCGCACTGAAGGGGTTGATTCTGTATTCATAGGTTTGTAGAAGTTAGGATGAAGGTCTTTTTCTTAACTCTGTTCATGTTATAACATTTTTGCTGTGAAGAAGAGGCATGTGATCTCCGCTGAGTCAAATTCAGTTTTGAGAACTGCAAAAGTAACCCGAACATCTGTGATAATATCTTGTAGGCAGAGAAACTGCCCAATAATCTTACTAAAACCTCTGGAAGAGCATGACATTGTGAATGGATTCATGGAATTTATTTACCAAAAAAATTAAACATATACAGCCTTATTCTACATAATTAAAAAACAAATCTTTATTTCATGACGGAATAACCTTTGGATGGTAATATATTTTCCTCAAAAAGCATTTTATTAAAAAAAAATCCAATTTAAATAAAAAAAAATCCGATTTAAATAAAAAAATCTGATTTTTTTAAAAAATTTTTTAAAATCATTGATTTTTATCCACCCTGGTGGCAAGTAACTCTAAGGCCTCGCTAGTAGCTCAGGACTTGAAATTTTAAGCCCTGACATAGGCCAATAAAATGAATAAACACCCAAGTGCTACACACGGTACCGTGTTTTGTCTTTTTTCAGCAGCCAGGAGAGCTTGGAGTCTAAGGGAGCTTAATGTACATGTAGTCTTATGAAAGACAATTGTTAAAGTGCCATCAATGTTTTTTTTTTACTGTAAATGCGGCAGTAGCAACTATGCTCTACATAAAACACACTATACACTGCCTTTTAGCCAAGCTTTAATATGGTAGTAAACTCTCATTTATTATTTTTACCTACAGGTAAGCTTATATTAAAGCTTACCTGTAGGTCAGTGGTCTCCAAACTGCGGCTTGGGGGCCAGATGTGGCCCTTTGCTTGGCTTTATCCGGCCTATGAGGCACTTTTCCTACCAGTAACACCAACAATGGGGCATGATTCCTGCTATTGATGTCAGCAATGGTGCCCATTGACACCAACAATGGGGCCCCATTTCTCCCACTGACACCAACAACAGGGCACTATTCCTCCTACTGACACGAATGATGAGACATTCAAACCGACACCAACAATAGGGTACTATTACTCCCACTGACACCAGCAATGAGGCACTATCCCCTCCCTAATACCAAAGATGCATTGTTTACTCTCACTGATACCAGGACAATTTTTGCTCCCAGTGGTCACAGACCAGCCCCCCTAAAGTCTGAAGGACAGTAAACTGGCCCTTTGTTTAAAAAGTTTGGAGACCCCTGCTGTAGGTAAAATGAATGCCCAAGAGACAGCGCTATGGAGACTGTGGCTTTAAAATCAATGTGAACCTCATGTAGAGATATGTCTTTATTGTACAAATTCTTAAAATTGTGTCCATACCAGGGGTGGACTGACTATTAGAGCACTCGGGCAATGCCCGAGGGCCCAGGGTCAGTAGGGGGCCCCATGAAATGCCCCTGGTACCTTTTTTATAGGCTTTTTTGGGTGTGCTTTGAGTGTGGTCAAGGACATAGGGGCCCCATGATCCCCTATTGCCCGGGGGCCCCATGAGTTGTCAGTCCTCCCCTGGTCCACACCATATCCAAAGCAATGGTAAACCAAGGCTGTAAGGTGGAACGCCCGCTCACCTACAGCTTTGTTTTACCATTGCTTTGGATATGGTGTGGACCAGGGGAGGACTGACAACTCATGGGGCCCCTGGGCAATAGGGGATCATGGGGCCCCTATGTCCTTGACCACACTCAAAGCACACCCAAAAAAGCCTATAAAAAAGGTACCAGGGGCATTTCATGGGGCCCCCAGGCAGTGCCCGAGTGCTCTAATGGTCAGTCCGCCCCTGGTGTGGACACAATTTTAAGAATTTGTACAATAAAGATATACCCCTACATGAGGTTCACATTGATTTTAAAGCCACAGTCTCCATAGCGCTGTCTCTTGGGTATTCATTTATCACTTCCTTTGGTGTGACACTAGCAGCAGTGGACAAGTGGCCCCCAGATTTGAGCCTATGCGCTTGGACCTTGTTCCTGTAGGTAAAATGAATATCTCCTAAACGTGCACTGTTGGAGATATTCTAGCAAGCTGCAGCCGATGACATCACCAGCACATGCACAAGGAAAGTCATATCCGTGCCATTCCACGAGAGCTGCATGCCGAGGCCAAAACGCCCGCGCGCATGTGCAGGAGTGACGTCACCGCGGCTGCAGCCAATCAAGCGGCTGCAGCCTGCGAACCCAGAAAGAAGACTGGATGAAGATGGGAGCCTCTGCAGCAGTGACACCCCTGAAGGCAGTGGTGTATTTAGTTGTTGTGCTCTCCCAGGCAACACATAAACTGGGCGCCTTTCCCCTGGCCCCACCACCGGCACTCTCCGCCAAACAGCATGGCTGCATTCCTGCTGTCCAGGCAAGAACTGAGAACAAAGGAGACATCTGATCTTAGTACTAGAAACCAGAAATAATGATGTATGTGCTGCACCGCACTCATAAAATCACTGGAGATCATAAACTGCTAGCAGGCACACTTTAAGCCATGCCCTGCTCCAGCCCACATCTGAGAGATATTATCTTGTATAATTGCCTAAAACAATAAGCTGTCAGAATGCAGAAGGGAATCCCAATGAGAAACACTTGAGTTGTCCTAAGTGTAAAGGGTTGAACTGAGCTTACGAGAGGGGACAGTCCTGGGTGGGGAGCATGAGAGGGCTTTGTCATTGGTTAATGTTAGGACTGAATCTTCAGAATATGTGACAGCCAGTGAGGGACCATAGCCAGAGATGGACGCGTGGAACGACAGAGTTCAAGATTTAATACGGCCAGTTTGAAATTAGCTTGTAATTAGCAGAAGTCCTCTTTGTTAACTCCAGGGGAACTCCAGGCAAACAACTAGCTACACTCCTGAAATTAATATACACTCCCCGGCCCCTTTATTAGGTCCACATTGTTAATGCTAAGAAAATCTCCCCCACACCATTACACCACCACCACCTTTACACCATTACACCACCACCACCATTACACCACCACCACCTTTACACCATTACACCACCACCACCATTACACCACCACCACCTTTACACCATTACACCACCACCACCATTACACCACCACCACCTTTACACCATTACACCACCACCACCATTACACCACCACCACCATTACACCACCACCACCATTACATCTCCACACCATTACACCACCACCACCATTACACCACCACCATTACATCTCCACACCATTACACCACCACCACCATTACATCTCCACACCATTACACCACCACCACCATTACATCTCCACACCATTACACCACCACCACCATTACACCACCACACCATTATACCACCACCATTACATCTCCACACCATTACACCACCACCACCATTACACCACCACCATTACATCTCCACACCATTACACCACCACCACCATTACATCTCCACACCATTACACCACCACCACCATTACACCACCACCATTACATCTCCACACCATTACACCACCACCACCATTACATCTCCACACCATTACACCACCACCACCATTACACCACCACACCATTACACCACCACCATTACATCTCCACACCATTACACCACCACCATTACATCTCCACACCATTACACCACCACCACCATTACACCACCGTTACACCACCAGCACCATTACACCACCACACCATTACACCACCACCTCCATTACACCACCACCACCATTACATCTCCACACCATTACACCACCACCACCATTACACCACCGTTACACCACCACCACCATTACACCACCACACCATTACACCACCACCACCATTACACCACCATTACACCACCACCTCCATTACACCACCACCACCATTACATTACCACACCATTACACCACCACCACCATTACACCACCACACCATTACACCACCACCACCATTACACCACCACCTCCATTACACCACCACCACCATTACACCACCACCACCATTACATCACCACACCATTACACCACCACCATTACACCACCACACCATTACACCACCACCTCCATTACACCACCACCACCACCATTACACCACCACACCATTACACCACCACCTCCATTACACCACCACCACCATTACACCACCACCACCATTACACCACCACCACCATTACATCTCCACACCATTACACCACCACCACCATTACACCACCACACCATTACACCACCACCATTACATCTCCACACCATTACACCACCACCATTACATCTCCACACCAT
This sequence comes from Staurois parvus, assembly GCF_062004578.1. NCBI lineage: Eukaryota > Metazoa > Chordata > Amphibia > Anura > Ranidae > Staurois > Staurois parvus. The sequence continues at coordinate 834,655 of NW_028319079.1, forward strand.
TACACCACCACCACCATTACACCACCGTTACACCACCACCACCATTACACCACCACACCATTACACCACCACCTCCATTACACCACCACCACCATTACATCTCCACACCATTACACCACCACCACCATTACACCACCGTTACACCACCACCACCATTACACCACCACACCATTACACCACCACCACCATTACACCACCATTACACCACCACCTCCATTACACCACCACCACCATTACATTACCACACCATTACACCACCACCACCATTACACCACCACACCATTACACCACCACCACCATTACACCACCACCTCCATTACACCACCACCACCATTACACCACCACACCATTACACCACCACCATTACACCACCACACCATTACACCACCACCTCCATTACACCACCACCACCACCATTACACCACCACACCATTACACCACCACCTCCATTACACCACCACCACCATTACACCACCACCACCATTACACCACCACCACCATTACATCACCACACCATTACACCACCACCACCACCATTACACCACCACACCATTACACCACCACCTCCATTACACCACCACCACCATTACACCACCACACCATTACACCACCACCTCCATTACACCACCACCACCATTACACCACCACCACCATTACATCACCACACCATTACACCACCACCACCACCATTACACCACCGCCACCATTACACCACCACACCATTACACCACCACCATTACACCACCACCTCCATTACACCACCACCACCATTACATCTCCACACCATTACACCACCACACCATTACACCACCACCTCCATTACACCACCACCTCCATTACACCACCACCATCATTACACCACCACCAGCAGCCTGAAACGTTGATACAAGGTAGGATGGATCCATGCTTTCATGGTGTTTACGTCCAATTCTGACCCTACCATCTGAATGTCGCAGCAACCAGTCTGCCCATTCTCCTCTGACATCAACAAGACATTTTCCTCCACACAACTGCTGCCGCTCACTGGATACTTTCTCTTTTTCGGACCATTCTCTGTAAACCCTAGCTATGGATGTGCGTGAAAATCACAAAAGATCAGCAATTTTTTAAAAACCAGCCATGGCATATTCAAAGTCACTTAAATCCCCTTTCTTCCCCATTCTGATGCTTAGTTTGAACTTCAGCAAGTCGTCTTCACCAGTCTGCATGCCTAAATGCATTGAGTTGCTGCCATGTGATTGGCTGATTAGCAATTTGTGTTACCAAGCTGTTGAACAGGTTGACCTAATAAAGTGGCCAATGAGTGTATATAGTTAATGTTGTTCTGTCTGCCAAGAGAATTAAAATTTCTTCCCATCCAGACTTGAGATTTAAACAGCTCTGCCACATGGCACAACCTTGTCCCGACCTGATTTTTTTCTGTACTGCAGTTAGATAACAATTAAAGGTCTTGTTCCTCCATATGACTGGACTGTAAAAGGAGAAGCATCAGACTGGTGAGATTATCTTTCTGCTCTCTCCTTCTATAAGCATGTTCCTGGTTAGTACCAGAGCACTGCTGCTCAGCTGATTGGTTCTTGCTTTGCTTCTTCTTCTTTCAGTCTGAGCTCTACTGTACAAGGATTGTTTAAAGCTATTTACACTGCTTGCATTTTCAAATATGTTTAAAGTGTTCCTAAACCCAGGACCCTGCATTCACTATATCCGGTCTCCCCGGACCCTGCATTCACTATATCCGGTCTCCCCGGACCCTGCATTCACTATATCCGGTCTCACCGGACTCTGCATTCACTATATCTGGTCTCCCCGGACCCTGCATTCACTATATCCGGTCTCCCCGGATCCTGCATTCACTATATCCGGTCTCCCCGGACCCTGCATTCACTATATCCGGTCTCCCCGGACCCTGCATTCACTATATCCGGTCTCACCGGACTCTGCATTCACTATATCTGGTCTCCCCGGACCCTGCATTCACTATATCCGGTCTCCCCGGACCCTGCATTCACTATATCTAATCTCCCCGGACCCTGCATTCACTATATCCGGTCTCCCCGGACTCTGCATTCACTATATCTGGTCTCCCCGGACCCTGCATTCACTATATCTGGTCTCCCCGGACCCTGCATTCACTATATCTGGTCTCCCCGGACCCTGCATTCACTATATCTGGTCTCCCAGGACCCAGCATTCACTATATTTGGTCTCCCCGGACCCTGCATTCACTATATGTGGTCTCCCCAGACCTTGCATTCACTATATTTGGTCTCCCAGGACCCTGCATTCACTATATCCGGTCTCCCCGGACCCTGAATTCACTAGATCTGGTCTCCCTGGACCCTGCATTCACTATATCTGGTCTCCCCGGACCCTGCATTTACTATATCTGGTCTCCCCGCACCCTGCATTCACTATATCCAGTCTCCCCGGACCCTGCATTCACTATATCTGGTCTCCCACAGTACACAAAACATGGAAATACAATTATTTTAGTAAATATAAACTGCTAAATACCTTTTCTTATCAGTATTATATAGCTGTCTTGTGACTTCAATCAGTGCCCAGTAGAGCAATGGTTAATCTTTTAGGAGGAGTTTTCATTCTCTCCTGATTGTCCTATGAGACTGCATAACCCCTGGCCCTCTGTCTGGACAGCCCTGATTGGCCCTGTGCTGATCACATGCACCATACCAAAAAATAAATAAACTCTCTAACAATATACACCAAACTGAGCATGCGCAGCATATCCTCAAGGCTCTGTTCTATCAGCAGTTGCATTGGGGACAGTAGAAAAAGGGGAGGATCAGAGAAGACAGGATCAAACAGCCTTTTTTACACAGTGCTGAGGATTAACCCCTTAGGTTCCACAGTGAGTATAACAAGCATGCTTTACTGCATCTACAGACTGATTGTACTGTTGTGGGTTTAGTAACACTTTAATAATGTATTAATAAACAGCGCTGCATTTATTGTGTGTCTTTATTATCTGCCTAGTATTCAGCTTTAATAACATACATCTTCCCTCTGTCCAGCGCCTCTTGATAATCGCTGCGATGATCTGTCTCCTCGATGTGATTTCTTGCTGCTAACCTTCTCCTTCTTCTCTCTCTCTTCTCTCTCTTCCAGGCAAGACTGGGGTGCTGGCTGATCTCTTGCCCAGTTTTGAAGTGGAAATTATGCCAGGTACCCAGTGTCTCCTTCTTTGTGTGTCCTCAGACCTCTCACCCATCCATCTGTCTCTTCCATCTGTGTCCACCAGGTCAGGTTTCCTTCCAATGTGCATGTCCAAGGAAGGGGTGTCTGCTTTTACTGGCTTGTGGCGCCCCGGCGCTGGCTCCCACGCCCCCCCCCCCTGTTATTATACCAAGCGCCCAGTCATCACAGATTGTTATGGCGGCCAAACATGGCACGGGTCATGTCAGATCCACCCCCAAGAATGAATTGCTGGCTGATGATGATTACAATTTCAGCTGAATGCTCAGTAATGAATCATGAAATAACATGTCTGGTTTCCGCAGTCTGTGTTCCATGCTGTCAGTGTTTACAGGAACTGGGTCAGTATTAACCACTTCCAGTCCGGACACTTTCACCCCTTTCCTGACCAGGGCAATTTTCAGCTTTCGGCGCTATCACACTTTGAATGACAATTGCGCGGTCATGCAACACTGTACCCAAATGAATTTTTTACCATTTTTTTTAGACAGATAAAGCTTTATTTTGGTGGTGTTTATTCACCGCTGGGATTTTTATTTTTTTTGCTATGTAAATGAAACGTCCAAAAATTTTTAAAAAAGTGTTTTTTTTATAAAATTTTGCAAATAAATAATATTTCATCATAAATCTTGGCTAAAATGTATTCCGTTATCTTTTTAGTAAAAAAAAAATCCAAATTAGTTTATAACCGAAAATTATTATTTTTAAACATTTTACATTTTTATATTATTTTTTTTTTTTTTTCTACATACTGTCACCCTAGCAGTACGGTGTCACCATGGTGACACTGTACTACTTGTGGGGGGTGATGAAGATTTTTTTTTTTTTTTTTTTTACACATTGCTTTTACACCCATAAAGCAATCATTTCTCTTTCTCTCTGTCTGCATTCTTGCACTCATTGAGAAGTACTGAGTGAGCTGTGATTGGTCACAGCTTGTCACATGGTACAAGGCTGTTGTAAATAGCCTTGTACCATGTGACCTCTGTGATCATTCACAGATTTCACACGTAGTAAGCAATGATGTCACAAGTGACATCTTGCTTACTGCTTTGCATGTGATCACTGATTGGCCAATCAGTGATCACATGATCGGGACCTCGTACAGAGGTCCCATCCGACGATCGGTGTTTCACTGTGTCCGGAGGACACAGCGGGCACCAAATTGCGGTGCTGCGCGCTCCCAGGGAGTGCGCACAAGCAGGGTGCGGGGAGGCCGTTTATAAACAGCCACCCGACCCTGCACTGCCACCATCCGGCCGTTTATATGCAACAGCCGGTCGGGAAGTGGTTAAAAGTATTAAAAGTGTATCTGCAGCCACAATGGGTTTTTTTGGGACCGAGTATGGAAGGGTTAAAACCCAAGTCAGCTCTTCCTTTTTCTTTCTGGGAGAGATTTCCCATTATTTCCTGTTTTGGAGATTTAATAGGAAATATATAGAAATCCCTCCAAGCTGAGATAAACCTCCTTTAGACTGGTGCCCCTAATTTCCATTTTATTATTTCTCCAATGGCAACTGTAACGTTTTGGATTTTTCCTCACTTTCTGTCTAAGTGAAAGCGATCTCCATGGCAAACAGAGAGGCCTCCTCGGTGGGTCGCTTTTCAAAGGTCGGTAGAGTAGTGGCATTAAAGAGGATTTTTTTTTTTTTTTCTTCGCTAACGTGCAGATAACGAAAAAACCCATAAGTGTTCACAAAAAATGTGCAAGTGCAAAACACCACACGAAAAAGTGCACTTGGGGGTGTGCTTTGTCCTTCCCCCGAAGGGGATGGACCACTACCCTGATCCCCCGGGGCACGAAGCACCTGACAGGGACAAGGTTCCCATTTGGTCCTCCTGGCCAAAAGGACTGGTGGACCACCGTTCTTTGAGTCAGGGGGCTCTCCCGAAGAGAAAACCCCCTAGGGACAGAGGAGGAAGGAACCAAAAGGCCACACATCCTCCCCCTAGACTTCAGGGCAGGCCCGAGGACCCACACCCTTCATCCTGTGAGGAAAACACACACATAAGTAAAGAAAAAGTGACAAAACGTGGGAGGTGCAATAAATTAAATAAATAAAAAATAAAAAAGTGGTCGTGCCAAATAGTGCACAGACCAGGCCCTGAGGCCTGTAGCAAAAATTGCCCTGGTCCTAGCCAAAAGGCCTGGTCCTAAGGGCGCTGTACAGGAAAAGTGGAAACGCAGAGACCATGTGCCATTTTCACACAGTGGGGTCCCACACCCAGGTGCTACTAGTGGCACCCTTGAGGCGACTACTCAGGGGGCACTGGTTTGCGGACTTTCTGCCTTCCCGACCCCTGGCCAGACAAGGTAGATCCATCCAAATCAGGAGGTACTGGGTCCCTCTGACGTTCCAAAGGGGAATTACTTCCGGGCCCCAGCTTCTACTCGTGGGCACCACGGTTTCTATTCCCCCCGTTATAGCCATCAGGATCCCCATCATACCAGCAGGGGTTTTATACAAACAGTCATCCCCACAAGGTTAGAATGACCGTGGAGCACCCCTACTGGACACTGATAGGAACAGATACTACACTTGATCTTAGCCAGCGGCATTAAAGAGGAACTATAGGCAAAACTTTGTTCTTCATTTTGGATAGCATAAGGAAGGGCCATAAGCACGGCCAGTTGGTTTTTTGCCATCTGTGTCCCATTGGGGAGATTTCCCTTCACTTCCTGTCCCATAGCCAAATCTGGAAGTAAGAGGAAATCCCTGCAAATTAAGGGAAATCCATTGGGACCCCCAAGCCACCAAAATTAGTGTCCACTTTGGAAATTTTTCAATCTATTACTTTTCTGGGGACAACCCAAAGTTTGGGTTTTTCTTTTACATTCACTTTCAATGATAATGATATACGAGACAAATAGAATCTCCCTAACGGGGACACAGACAGCAATAATAATGGACAGGTGTTCTAATCCATCTCCACCCTATCCAAAACTAAAAGAAAAAGTGTTGCCTTTAGTTGTACTTTAACCACTTCCCGTCCGGCCCATGTATATAAACGGCTGGACGGGAGCAGTGCAGGAGCAGATGGCTGTTTATAAATGGCCTCCCCGCTCCCTGCTTGTGCATGCTCCCTGGGAGCATGCAACACCACCATCCGGTGTTCTCAGAACACAGTGGAACACTGATCATTGTACGGGACCTCTGTGGGAGGTCCCGATCATGTGATCACTGATTAGCCAATCAGTGATCACATGAAGAGTAGTAAGCAAGATGTCACTTGTGACATCATTGCTTACTATGTGTGAAATCTGTGAATGATCACAGAGGTCACATGGTACAGGGCCATTCAAAACAGCCTTGTACCATGTGACAATCTGTGACCAATCACAGCTCACACAGTATTTCTCAATAGCTGCAAGAAAGAAATGATTGCTTTTACAGCCTTTAAGGGTGTAAAAGCAATCAGTGTAAAAAAAAAAAAAATCTTCATCACCCCCCCACAAGTAGTACAGTGTCACTATGGTGACACTGTACTGCTAGGGTGACAGTATGTAAAAAAAAAATAACTAATAATAATATAAAAAATGTAAAAAAAATTAGAAAAATTATAATTTTTGGTTATAAACTAATTTGGGTTATTATTTTTTTTACTAAAAAGATAACGGAATACATTTTGGCCAAGATTTATGAAGAAAGATTTATTTGCAAAATTTTATAAGAAAAACACTTTTTTTAAAAATGTTTGGACATTTTCATTTATATAGCAAAACAAATAAAAATCCCAGTGGTGAATAAATACCACCAAAATAAAGTTTTATCTGTCTCAAAAAAATGCTAAAAAATTCATATGGGTACAGTGTTGCATGACCGCGCAATTGTCATTCAAAGTGTGATAGCACTGAAAGCTGAAAATTGTCCTGGACAGGAAGGGGGTGAAAGTGTCTGGACTTGAAGTGGTTAAGAAAGCAATACTGTTGAATGCCTGTTTTTTCTTTTTTTTGCAGCCAGTTTGGATTTTGCATTGAATTTCTGCACCACAACTGCAAGCCAAACATTTGGCTTGTGACTTCAGTGCTGTCCCATTGACTTTAATGGGTGGGTTTGAAAGTGGTTGTAAACCTCAGACATAAAATATGAACAAAGCATATCCCTCTATAGCAGCGGTTCTCAACCTGGGGGTCGCGACCCCTTTGGGGGTCGAACGACCATTTCCCAGGGGTCGCCTAAGACCATCGGAAAACACATATTTCCGATGGTCTTAGGAACCGAGACACCGCTGCTGTCTCCGGCGATGTGTGGGCGGGATGATATGCTGCCCCTGTCACCGCCTCCTTGCCGCTGATTGGCCACCAGAACTGTAGCTCAGGAGAGGCACACAGGCGGCCAATCACCGGCGAGAAGGTGGAGCTTGGAGAGGAGGAGCCGAGCGGCAGCGCGCGGAGATCGAAGAAGATCGAGGGAGCTGCAGGAACAAGTGAAGAGAGAGGCCAGAGAAGGAAGACAGCTGACAGGTAAGTGCAAATTTTGCTGCTGCAGCCAGGTATGCAGGTTGTAGATGGGAGAGGGAGAGAGCGAGCCCAGGCTGGAGCAGGAGTCAGCAAGGTAAGTATCATTGGTGTCAGTGGAAGGGATAGTGCCCCATCATTTGTGTCACTAATACCAACGATGGGGCACTATTCCTCCCCCCACTGACACCAACGATGGGGCACTATTCCTCCCACTGACACCCACGATGGGGCACTATTCCTCCCCTCACTGACACCAACGATGGGGCACTATTCCTCCCCCCACTGACACCAACGATGAGACAGTATTCCTCCCCTCACTGACACCAACGATGGGGCACTATTCCTCCCATTGACACCCACGATGGGGCACTATTCCTCCCCTCACTGACACCAACGATGGGGCACTATTCCTCCCCCCACTGACACCAACGATGGGGCACTATTCCTCCCCCCACTGACACCAACGATGGGGCACTATTGCTCCCCCCACTGACACCAACGATGGGGCACTATTCCTCCCCCCACTGACACCAACGATGGGGCACTATTCCTCCCCCCACTGACACCAACGATGGGGCACTATTCCTCCCCCCACTGACACCAACGATGGGGCACTATTCCTCCCCCCACTGACACCAACGATGGGGCACTATTCCTCCCACTGACACCAACGATGGGGCACTATTCCTCCCACTGATACCAACGATGGGGCACTATTCTTCCCACTCATACCAACGATGGGGCACTATTCCTCCCACTCATACCAACGATGGGGCACTATTCCTTCCACTGACACCAACGATGGGGCACTATTCCTCCCACTGATACTAATGATGGGGCACTATTCCTCCCACTGACACCAATGATGGGGCACTATTCCTCCCACTGACACCAATGATGGGGCACTATTCCTCCCACTGACACCAATGATGGGGCACTATTCCTCCCACTGACACCAATGATGGGGCACTATTCCTCCCACTGATACCAATGATGGGGCACTATTCCTCCCACTGATACCAATGATGGGGCACTATTCCTCCCACTCATACCAATGATGGGGCACTATTCCTTCCACTGACACCAATGATGGGGCACTATTCCTCCCACTGATACTAATGATGGGGCACTATTCCTCCCACTGACACCAATGATGGGGCACTATTCCTCCCACTGATACCAATGATGGGGTACTATTCCTCCCACTCATACCAATGATGGGGCACTATTCCTCCCACTGATACCAATGATGGGGCACTATTCCCCCCACTGATACCAATGATGGGGCACTATTCCCCCCACTGACGCCAATGATGGGACACTATTCCCCCCACTGACGCCAACGATGGGACACTATTCCTCCCACTGACGCCAACGATGGGACACTATTCCTCCCACTGACGCCAACGATGGGACACTATTCCTCCCACTGACGCCAACGATTGGGCACTATTCCTCCCACTGACGCCAACGATGGGGCACTATTCCTCCCACTGACGCCAACGATGGGGCACTATTCCTCCCCCCACTGACGCCAACGATGGGGCACTATTCCTCCCCCCACTGACGCCAACGATGGGGCACTATTCCTCCCCCCACTGACGCCAACGATGGGGCACTATTCCTCCCCCCACTGACGCCAACGATGGGGCACTATTCCTCCCACTGATGCCAACGATGGGGCACTATTCCTCCCACTCATACCAACGATGGGGCACTATTCCTCCCACTCATACCAACGATGGGGCACTATTCCTCCCACTCATACCAATGATGGGGCACTATTCCTTCCACTGACACCAATGATGGGGCACTATTCCTCCCACTGACACTAATGATGGGGCACTATTCCTCCCACTGACACCAATGATGGGGCACTATTCCTCCCACTGATATCAATGATGGGGTACTATTCCTCCCACTCATACCAATGATGGGGCACTATTCCCCCCACTGACACCAATGATGGGACACTATTCCCCCCACTGACGCCAATGATGGGACACTATTCCTCCCACTGACGCCAACGATGGGACACTATTCCTCCCACTGACGCCAACGATTGGGCACTATTCCTCCCACTGACGCCAATGATGGGGCACTATTCCTCCCACTGACGCCAACGATGGGGCACTATTCCTCCCCCCACTGACGCCAACGATGGGGCACTATTCCTCCCCCCACTGACGCCAACGATGGGGCACTATTCCTCCCCCCACTGACACCAACGATGGGGCACTATTCCTCCACCCACTGACACCAACGATGGGGCACTATTCCTCCCACTCATACCAACGATGGGGCACTATTCCTCCCACTCATACCAACGATGGGGCACTATTCCTCCCACTCATACCAATGATGGGGCACTATTCCTTCCACTGACACCAATGATGGGGCACTATTCCTCCCACTGATACTAATGATGGGGCACTATTCCTCCCACTGACACCAATGATGGGGCACTATTCCTCCCACTGACACCAATGATGGGGCACTATTCCTCCCACTGACACCAATGATGGGGCACTATTCCTCCCACTCATACCAATGATGGGGCACTATTCCTCCCACTGATACCAATGATGGGGCACTATTCCTCCCACTCATACCAATGATGGGGCACTATTCCTTCCACTGACACCAATGATGGGGCACTATTCCTCCCACTGATACTAATGATGGGGCACTATTCCTCCCACTGACACCAATGATGGGGCACTATTCCTCCCACTGATACCAATGATGGGGCACTATTCCTCCCACTCATACCAATGATGAGGCACTATTCCCCCCACTGATACCAATGATGGGGCACTATTCCCCCCACTGACGCCAATGATGGGACACTATTCCCCCCACTGACGCCAATGATGGGACACTATTCCCCCCACTGACACCAATGATGGGACACTATTCCCCCCACTGACGCCAATGATGGGACACTATTCCCCCCACTGACGCCAATGATGGGACACTATTCCTCCCACTGACGCCAATGATGGGACACTATTCCTCCCACTGACGCCAACGATTGGGCACTATTCCTCCCACTGACGCCAATGATGGGGCACTATTCCTCCCACTGACGCCAACGATTGGGCACTATTCCTCCCACTGACACCAACGATTGGGCACTATTCCTCCCACTGACACCAACGATGGGACACTATTCCTCCCACTGATACCAACGATGGGACACTATTCATCCCACTGACACCAACCATGGGGCACTATTCCTCCCACTGATACCAACGATGGGACACTATTCATCCCACTGACATCAGTGATGGGGCGCTAGTCCTCCCACTGCAAAATTACAGTTATGAAGTAGCAACGAAAATAATTTTATGGTTGGGGGTCACCACAACATGAGGAACTGTATTAAGGGGTCGCGGCATTAGAAAGGCTGAGAACCACTGCTCTATAGTGTGTACTTGACTAAATCCAGAGCACTAAGTGTCATTTCTGTCTGCTGCTTCCTTCCTCTGCTATCAGCATGAGTCACTTCTGACAGGTTGTCCTGACACCAAGAGAAGAATGGTGACAGGGGAGGGAGCTCTAGCAGATTGACAGCCTCAGCTCTGTTCCTGTGTGCTGTGTGGAGGGCAGTGGTGTATTTAGGTTTTGTGCTGCCCTAGGCAACACAAAAATTGGCCACCCCTCTCCTCCACAGAGAGAGCCTGACACCAACCAACACCACCCCCCTCCCCCCCACCCCCTTACCCAAGAAAGTTTTCCACTACCACCACATTCCATACATCGGCCATCCCACCCCCAGCGAGAGAGAAAAAGACACTCACCTTCACAGCTCTAGACATCCCCTGGAATGAGAGTCAGGCTCTGCATACACTGTCAAGCAGCCCGCAGCCTCTCTCGGATCCCACCTGGTCCCCATGCCGCATGTGTCCCTTCTTCCAGGGAGTGGTGCTGCCCCCTTGAAAGATGCCGCCCTAGGCAAATGCCTTGTTTGCCTTGTGGTAAATACACCCCTGGTGGGGGGGGGGGGAGTCCCTTTCCTCCAATCAGCTCTCAGAGCTCTCCTCACTGAGCTCTGCAGAGTTAAGCTTCAGCTCTCCACCCCCTTTTTTCTGAACTCTCAGACAAGCTTTATAATCTTAGCATTTTGAATGGATGCAGAAAAGAGAAGACTGCAGATAAACAGGTAAAACGTATGTAGGGGGATTTGTTTCATCTCTGTGTATCACCTGAGGCCAGTCACTTCACTGGTATATATGAGGGTTTACAACCACTTTAAATTTGCTGCAGCCATGAAGGAAACCATTGATGCCGCAGCATTGTTATGAGCCCTTTTCAGCTGCCATGATAGGCTATGGAGGGGGGGGGGGGCGGAAAGAGCCAGAGGGTAAACACCCCCTCTCCTCCCAGTAACAGGTACGTGTAAGAAATGGTCTGTTTTATCACTTCCCTATTCTATCCAAATCAAAAATGTTTTACTATAGATATACTAAAGAATATACATATTCTGAACAAGCACTTTAGACAAGTCCTCATTCATCTCTGTATCTATAAGCATTGTGGAGAAAGGTGTGTTTCGGGCCCTGTGTGACACTGTGCTGATATGCCAATCCCAGCACAATCACACTGTTTACTTTGTATTCACAGAACTTTATTGAAATGTTATGAGTGATATGCCAGCAGGGTTCTTTTACTGTGGCAGCCTACAATACAACCGTTGACAGTGCAACCCACTGCAGTGAAAATAGTAGTGCATGTCGTGGTAGTTTTCAGTGCACACCACAGTAAGATCCTGGTGTGAATTGACACTAATGGCGACAAGGGGGTGGATTTACTAAAGGCAAATAGACTGTGCACTTTGCAAGTGAAGTTGCACTCACTGTAAACATGTGAAAACGTTTTCTGCTGTGAATGGGCCATTAATCGCAGGAAAACCTAATCTGGAAAGCATAACTTTTTTATACTTCCCAGATCCATTTCTCCTTTGTTTAATGTGGTTGTATATCCTTATATATACCCAGTGAAGTGACTGGCTTCAGGTGATACACAGAGATGAAACAAGTCCTCCTACATACGTTGCACCTGTTTATCTGCAGTCTTCTTTTCTCTACTTCCGTTTAAGGTGTTGAATTTATAAAGCTTGTCTGAGAGTTCAGAAAAAAGGGGGCAGAGAGGTGAAATTATGCACTGCAGAGCAATACTCTGAATTGAGACAAGTACGCACTATAGAGGGATATTCTTCATTCATATTTCATGTCTGAGGATTACAACCATTTTAAATAAAACAAATGCAAGAGGCCCATATGAATGAGAGCTTACTGTCCACATCACATCACACTCAACGTAATTCATGAGAGGGCTTTTATATAACTCACTGCTGTTCAATTGTATTTTCCTCCAAGTAGGGACACGCGGTGTGTCACTTTGGTGTCCCTACACAGCTGGGGCACCATAGCCCTAGCCAAGAGCCAATCGGCGTAATTCCCGGTCATGTGATTACTGTGACAGCCAGCCGCAATGGAAAAGCTTTTTGTGAATAACCTACTTGTATCTACATCTAGCCCAGGGGCGGACTGACAACTCATGGGGCCCCCTGGGCAATAGGGGATCATGGGGCCCCAGTGTCCTCACCCACACCCAAAAAAGCCTATGAAAAAGCCATTGAAAGGTACCAGGGGCATGTCATGGGGCCCCCTACTGACCACGGGGCCCAAGTGCTCGAATGGTCAGTCTGTCCCTGATCTAGCCCAACTCTTCTTGCTGTCAGATCAGCTTTGGTAATAATAATCGGAAGACCAAAATAAGCCCTGGGCCTGCTTTGTAATATATTTATAATTAGAACAACAATATATAGTTTTCATATTTTGCATGTTTTCTCCTACAATAAAATCATTGAATAGCCTGTCTGATGCTAAGTTCTGTCTGTAAAAACACTTGGATATATAGGTATACACGTGTGTATTATTTCAAGGCAAATGGTAGCAATTGGCTGAAAGAAAAATGAAGGCTTTGTGGGTGAGGTCTAGCCTGTTCTATTGTTCGCCGCCGCTGGTCCTGCCCTCTGCAGTTGCTCATTGCTGCCTGTTCCACCTCCTCTGCCCCAGTTGGTCATTGGGTCTGTGGCACATCACAAACCCAGGGTTCCTGGCTCCTGTAACTAGTACCATGCAATTGCCCTGCCTCTGACTGTCCCTGTTTGTTGACCCTTGCCTGGATAACGTATACACTACTGATTGCTGCCAGCCCTGACCCTTGCCTGGATGTTACATATAGTACTGTTTGCTGTATGTCCTGACCCTTGCCTGAATGATGGATATACTACTGTTTGCTGCATGTCCTACCCCTTGCCAGAATACTAGATACATTACTGATTGCTACCTGCCCTGACTCTTGCCTTAATAATGGATACATTACTGATTGCCAACTACACTTACCCTTGCCTGAATAATGGATACATTACTGATTCCCACCTGCCCTGATCATTGCCTGAATAATGGATACATTGCTTATTGCCACCTGCCCTGACCCTAGCCTGAATAATGGATATGCTACTGATTTCTGCCTGCCCTGTCCATTGCCTGAATAATGGATACATTACTGATTGCCACCTGCACTGACCCTTACCTGAATAATGGATACATTACTGATTGCCACCTGCCCTGACCATTGTCTGAATAATGGATACATTACTGATTGCCACCTACCCTGATCATTGCCCAAATTATGGATACATTACTGATTTCCACCTTCCCTGAGCATTGTCTGAATAATGGATACGTTGCTGATTGCCACCTGCTCTGATCATTGTCTGAATAATGGATACATTACATATTGCCACCTGCCCTGACCCTAGCCTGAATAATGGATATGCTACTGATTTATGCCTGCCCTGACCATTGCCTGAATAATGGATTCATTACTGATTACCACTTGTCCTAACCTTTGAATTTTGGATACATTACTGACTGCCACCTGCACTGACCCTTGCCTGAATAATGGAGACATTACTGACTGCCACCTGCACTGACCCTTGCCTGAATAATGGATACATTACTGATTGCCACCTGCACTGACTCTTGCATGAATAAAGGATACATTACTGATTGCCACCTGTCCTGACCATTGTCTGAATAATGGATACATTACTGATTGCCACCTGTCTTGACCATTGTCTGAATAATGGATACATTACTGATTGCCACCTGCACTGACCATTGCCTGAATAATGGATACATTACTGATTGCCACCTACCCTGATCATTACCCAAATTATGGATACATTACTTATTGCCACCTGCCCTGACCATTGCCTGAATAATGGATACATTACTGATTGCCATCTGCCCTGACCCTAGCCTGAATAATGAATATGCTACTGATTTCTGCATGCCCTGTCCATTGCCTGAATAATGGATACATTACTGATTGCCACCTGCACTGACCCTTACCTGAATAATGTATACATTACTGATTGCCACCTGCCCTGACCATTGCCCAAATTATGGATACATTACTGATTTCCACCTTCCCTTAGCATTGTCTGAATAATGGATACATTGCTGATTGCCACCTGCTCTGATCATTGCCTGAGTAATGGATACATTACATATTGCCACCTGCCCTGACCATAGCCTGAATAATGAATATGCTACTGATTTCTGCCTGCCCTGACTATTGCCTGAATAATGGATTCATTACTGATTACCACTTGTCCTAACCTTTGAATTATGGCTACATTACTGACTGCCACCTGCACTGACCCTTGCCTGAATAATGGATACATTACTGATTGCCACCTGTCCTGACCATTGCCTGAATAATGGATACATTACTGATTGCCACCTGCACTGACCCTTGCCTGGATAATGGATACATTGCTGATTGCCACCTGCACTGACCCTTGCCTGGATAATGGATATGCTACTGGTTGCTGCCTGCCCTGACCATTGCCTGAATAATGGATACATTACTGATTACATAATACAAAAGGTACAGCGCTAAAAATTGAATAATCAAATATAATGAAACTCCACCCAAGAAAGTCTGTGCTCAAATGAATATCCACAATAATGAATGTGTTTCCAACCAAAATCCAATGAAAGGAGAGAAGAAAGGACCCACTTTTCCAATGAGGCCATAGAGAAAGAGTGACGCTCCAAAATTCTAGTGGCAACCACAAGGGAATAAGAACCCTTACCGGAGCTGTTGGGCTTTCAACCTAATGAAAAGCCAAGCATGCTTTAGGGAACAACCCCCGAACAAGTCCGCGGCAGATGACGAAACTCCAATCCTGCGGTTCCACTTTGAGCTCCACACTCCACCAATTTAGGGAATGCAAAACATACAGAAGCTGCAGTATGTTCTATATAGACGTTTGTTTAAAAAATATATACACTTACAGTGTAGTGAAAGCAAAGTCATCAAAAATCATCACAGGGCTGCAGCAATTCCAATGTAATGTCCCAAAAAGTTCCCGGCCGATGGAGCTTGACGTGACTTCACCACGCTGAGCGGCTGTCATCTGGAACCTTTTGGGGTTTCACTCTTTGGAGTGTCACTCTTTCTCTTTGGCCTCATTAAAAAAGTGGGCTGTTTCTTCTCTTCTTTGATGGTTGGAAACACATTCATTATTGTGGATATTCATTTGAGCACAGATTTGTTTGATAGATCATTGTGGACATTTATTTGAGCACAGACTTTCTTGGATGGAGTTTCATTATATTTGATTATGCTATTTTTATTGCTGCACTTTTTGTATTATGTTATTTGAGGTTGTTTATCTTTCACCTGTTCTAGCTGCTTTTATCATTTGGTTTAATCTAAGTGCAGAATTATATTTGGTTTGATACATTACTGACGCTTGCCTGGATATTGTGTTTGGTATGTGCAATGTGGTATGGTGGCAGAAAGCAGAAAATTATGTATTGCAAAACTTGGAAAACAGTACAAACAGGCCTGGCGAAGGATCTCACCCAACCGGGACACTTACAGCAGATTGAAGTAGGGACTCAGCAGTGTTTAAGCCTGTGCAGAAGATAACGTCTGACAAGAGGGAAAAATGGTCTAGCCAGTCCAACACAAAGGGGAGCTTCCTGAAGATGCAGACGTAGGCCTTATGCTTTCCCTACTCCTTCAGAACCTTTTCCTACCGCTAGTACTGTCCCTGACTGACGGGTATCCTGTCCCTACACTAGCCATTCGCAAAATGCGTGCCAAAACCCAGAGGCAGACAACTTAAAATGACTCTGTATGACTTCAGATGGCCACCAGGGTTACTTGGATCCAGCGCAACCCTACTGATCGATGCTCCAAGGGATCGAGGAAACCTAGAGAAGCCCATTTCCTCTTGACTTCTTACTTAAGCTGCATTGCTGTTATGGACGAGCACCACCTGCAGTAGAGACTGTAGACTGCAACTGCCTACAGTTGAATACATCACTGATTTCCACCTGCCCTGAACCTTGCTTAGATAATGGACTCTGCCATTGTCTACCGCTAGCCCTGATCCCTGCAAGTTGCTGCTTGCTCCTGCATAATACACCGACCTTGAACCATTCTGCGTCCTGAAGCCCTCTGACACAGTATGTTAACTCTTTCTCCTAGACTGCTTGGGACCATCCCAGTTGCAGATATAACACCGTAACTCAAGTCCTGTGGAATCTAAGTACCAGTAGGCATACTAGCCTTAAGGGAAAGGCAGCTGCTTTAGGTGAAAATGTGAGAAAGCCTCACTATTTTTACAGAACAGGACATGGAGCAGTAATACATCATCACAGGCCATACATTATGGGGATAGATTCTTACCAAGCCCAGTTTTTCACAGATAATGTCTGTAAGTTAACCCATTAATGGACTTCTCAACTGCATCCAAACCCTGCAATGACTGCATCTGCAACCCCTTAACCTAAGTCTAAAAGGCCTTTACCAAACCATTTCAGCAATAACCACTGGGACTTTTCTTATTTCAAAAACTCTTGCAAGTTATATTTCCAGCTTCAATCCAATCATCAGGCTCTGAACAATGACATGTTAAAATCGTAATGTCACCCCATGGAGATCTGTTTTATGGGCCTTAGTTTATTATCCTCTGATTCTGCTTTGGCTTCTGTGGATGCATTCTTCATTTCTTTCGGTCTTTTGTAGGATGACCTTGACAGCGTACACACGGCTGAAGCAAATCTACATGCTTTTTCTTAAGGCAGGCTGCCCTCCGAGCAATTTTCTTTTGATTTCCTAGAGACAAGCCCCGAACTTTGGAATGATCCAGCACATTGTAACCAGTCTAGAGTAGGGTTCTCTGAAGTTATCAAGGATACTTAGGTTAATCATGCACACCTGAGAGGCTGGAAGAGGCCATGCAGCTGGCAATCTATATAAACTGGTGTCTTTGTGAACGCCACTCTCAAAGACTGGCCAGTTCTTCCTCTTCTTCTCCTTGTCCTTACCCAAGAATCCTGCCTAAACTTTTTCACCAGATGATCCTATGCAGATTGGGGCCACCTGCCTTACCACCCAAGAAAAGCTTTGCAGAATAAACCTTGGCCTTTGTCTCTGTAGTGGTACCAAGGGCCATTTCGCAAGCAGTTCCTCAAATAAACTTGGAAAAACCAAGGCCTAGTGGAGCAGAGTGTAACTTCACCATGTTCTTCTACCTGAGGAGCACAATAAGTTAATTGCCTCCCTACATTTGTTACCAAACTCTTAAGCACAATATATCTGCCTTTGTGGGCTCTGGCTCAGCTGTTAACTTCTATGGATAAAGCTCTAGCCTGTTAAGCTTCAGCTCCCTTTTGTTCCAGTGGTCTCTCTGTTCTCCCTGGCTGCTATTGACAACCATCAGCTAGCCCAAGGTACAGCTACCTTCCAGATTCAGATATCTTACAGAGCAAATATTTTTTTCATCATCCGCTCTATGGCCTATCCTCTGATTTTGTATTATCCATGCATATGTGCATACAACCTTATTATCCACTGAACTACTTAGAAAATTGTGGCTTGGGACACCTTGGAAAATCAACTGCTGTCTATGTCAGCAAGTTGTTACAGCCTCCCTTACCACTAAATCTCTCCCTGTCAAGAATACTTACATTGAAGAAACCTGCAAAAGGGGTCATTCACCTCTCACCTTCCCCTGATGGTGCAGGTTTTGCTTCCGTAGCAAAAAAAACAATGCTACCCAAAGCCCGTATATGGACTATAGAGGCCGAAATCATATTACTATTCCTAACCAGTACCCATTCCCTTTGATTATTGAATTATTCAGCCGCTTCCAAGGAGCTTGAATTTTCTCCAAACTCGATATCAAGGGGGCTTGTAACTTAGTCTGGATCCATAAAAGCATGGAGTGGAAGACAGCTGTCTTTAAGGCATTTGTTAATGATATCTTTTGCAACTACCTGAGAATGTTGCTTGTCATCTAACTGGAGGACTTTCTGTTTTATTCTCAATCATTGGCAGATCATCAGCATCATGTCAAAGCAATCTTGGTTAGGCTTCGAGAACAGTCCCTCTGTACCCAACTGAGCAAGTGTATTTTTCAGGCTACCAAGGTCTGATTTCTTTGTATATTATCTCTTGACACTGTCTTAGCTATGCATTTCGAGAAGGTCCGGACTATTTTGTAGAGGCCTCTGCCTATCTTCATGCCATTGAATGCTTAGGGTTTGCCAATTTCTTTACCAAATGTATTCAAGGCTTCTCCACCATGATAGCACCTATAAGTGACCTACTGTATTGTATTATTGCCAGTAATTCTAAGCTGTGGCCACAAGAAGCAATTTGAAGGCTTTTGCTTTGGCTCCTGTTTTGAGGCATCTGGACCTTGTCATACATTTCCTGTTGGGGGTCCATGCTTGTCAAATTAGGGCAATAGCTGTTATGCATGTTTGTACTTCCAACATGCATCCCTCTGCTTGCTTTGTGCAAGTTCTATCCTTCTGAGCAGAACTATTACATTGGCAACCAAGGACTTCTGGCTGTAAAATGCCCCATAGAAGAGTAGGTTGAATAGCTGGATGGGACCCAATATTCAATTACAATCTACACGGACCACATAATCGTTGCGTATATTAAGTCAGCCAACCACCTGAATTCCCAACAAGTCTGCAGATCCCTCTTTTTCTCTAGATTTAATTAATCCTGACCTCCTGCCCAGGCTCTAAGAATATTAAGGTAGATGCTCTTTTTTGGAAGCTTTAAACCCTGCTTTTCTTGCCTGTGTGATGAGCATTCCATTCTGCCTTTTGCCCAGATTATTGCCACCCTCTTGCCTAACCTTTTTTTCTTTGCTCAAGACAGCTTACAATTGTATACCTAACCATGCCCCTAACAATTAGTTGTTCGTTTCACAGCAACTACACCTCAAAGTTACATAGTTAGTCTGCTGAAAAAAGACAAAAGTCCATCCAGTTCAACCATTAAAAAAAAAAAAAAGTTATAATCCTATACCCACAGTTAATCCTGAGGAATGCAAAAAAAACCCAGCAAAGCATGATCCAATTTGCTCCTGCAGGGGAAAAAATCCCTTCCTGATCCCCCGAGAGGCAATCGGATATTCCCTGGATCAACTTTACCTATAAATAGTAACCAGTTATATTCTGTGTATCCAAGAAAGAATCCAGGCCTTTTTTAAAGCAATCCACTGAGCTGGCCAGAACCAACTCTCCAGGGAGTCTATTCTACATTTACACAGCTCTTACTGTGAAGAAACCTTTCCGTGTTTGGAGATTAAATTTCTTTTCCTCAAGACATAAAGAGTGCCCCCTTTTCCTCTGTGATGACCTCAGGGTGAATAACTCTAAATCGAGTTCACTATATGAACCACTGATGTATTATACATGGAGATCATATCCCCCCCCCTTATGTATTATACATGGAGATCATATCCCCCCTTATGTATTTATACATGTTGATCATATCCCCCCTTAATCTCCTCTTCTCAAGAGAGAATACATTCAGTTTCTCTAATCTTTCCTCATAGCTGATCTCCTCCATGCCTCTTATCAGTTTAGTTGCCCATCTCTGTACTTTCTCCAGTTCCCCAATGTTCTTTTTGTGAATTGGTGCCCAAAACTGAACTGCATATTCCAGATGAGGTATTACTAATGATTTGTACCGAGGTAAATTGTATCACTCTCTCTGGAGTCTATACCTTTTTTAATACAAGAGAGGATTTTGCTTGCTTTAGAAACCACAGCTTGGCATTGCATGCCATTATTAAGCTTGTGATCTACCAGAATCCGCAGATCCTTCTCCACCATTGATTCCCCCAGTTGTACCCCCCTAGTATGTATGATGCATGTATATTCTTACCCCCAAGTGCAGAACCTTACATTTATCAACAATAAACCTCATTTGCCACATAGTTGCCCAATTAAACAGTGCATTGAGGCTTGTAAGTTGGAGACATCCTGTAAGGACGATATTCCACGCCACAACTTGGTTTCATCTGCAAAGACTGAAATGGTATTTATAATCCCAGACCCTATATCATTTATAAATATATTGAAAAGTAAGGGTCCCAACACTGAACGTTGGGGTACACCACTGACATCCCTAGACCATTCAGAGTATGAATCATTAATTAAATGGGGGGAATCACAGATGGGGGGGCACAGTCACAGATGGGGTGCTGCTTTTGCGTAAGTGCTGCGTTAATGGAGTGCTAAGACGCAGTTAAACACAGCAATTTAACTAAAGCAGGATAACTCAAGCAGCAGGAAGATACAACAACAAGTAACTCTACTGCATGCTGGACATACTGCAAGCAAACACCCTGGGAAACATCTCTTACAAGTCTGAGTCCCACTCCGTGTACCTTTTTAATATGTCCCCTCTACTCCTCCTTTTCATATTACTTTCCTGCATTCCCAAAATCTCACTTCTTTACCCCTCTGCTCCACCCCAAAACTTGTACATCTTACCCTCACTGCTACCATCTCCCTACTACTGCTCCCATCACCTCCTGCTGATACTTCACTCTCCTGCTGACCCAAACACCAGGACTGGAAGGCATGTACACTCGTGTACATCCCGCTCCCATCTTACTTTCCTCACCCTTCTTCTTCTCCTAACCTCTGGGGATATCTCCCCAAATCCTGGTACTCCACTATTTCTCCCCCACACCAGGCATCCTCTTTCTTCCTGGAATAGCCGCAATCCCCTCAATTTAACATCAGTGCCCGTGCTCCCGAAAACCACCCTCCCTTTTTCATGTGCGCTCTGGAATGCCCGCTCTGTCTGTAATGAGCTCACCTCTGTCCATGACCTTTTTGTTTCCCGCTCCCTTAACCGACTAGCTATTACAGAAACCTGGCTTCAAGCAGCAGATTCTGCTTCTCCCTCAGCACCTTCCTATGGAGGCCTCATCTGGACCCACTCTCCCAGACCCAGTGGTTGGAAAGGTGGTGGGGTTGGTTTGCTTCTATCCACACTGAGCACCTTTCAAGTCCTCCCTAACCCTCCCTCTCTATCCTTCTTTTTTTTCGAGACTCACTGCATCCGGCTGTTTTCTCCCATTTCTCTGAGGATTGCAGTGATCTATCGGCCTCCGGGAACGGTGTCTTGCTTTCTTGATGATTTCTCCGCATGGCTATCCTACTTTCTCTTCTCTGAACTATCCACTATCATTCTCGGAGATTTTAACATCCCTATTAATGTCAACAACCCGGCTACATCCCAACTCTTCAACTTAACCTCATCTTTTGCATTAGCACAGTGTATACAGTCCTCCACTCACTCTGATGGGAATACATTAGACCTTGTTTTCTCCCATGTTTGCACTCCCTACAACCTCACAAACACCCCCTTTCCTCTCTCTGATCACAATCTCATCACCTTCACAGTCTCCTCGTCTTCAAACACCTATCCCTCCAAGCAGTAAATAATTACTTGCAGAAACCTTCACAACTTGAACCCTGCTCCTTTCCATTCTGCAACTGACCAACTCTATGACAGAATCTATCCCCTGTCCTGCCCTAAACTGTCCACTGCTGTCTACAACAGTTCACTTTCATCTGCATTAGATTCACTTGCTCCTCTATCAACACGAAGCATAAGGCCCCGACCGTTACAACCTTGGCAGACTGACGACACCAGAAATCTTAAACGACATAGTCATGCGCTGGAGCGATTGTGGCGTAAAACCAAATCCCAGCAAGCATTCACCCAATATAAATCTGATTTCTTAACATACAATTCCTCCCTTCATGCTGCCAAACAAGCCTACTTTATCTCTCTCATCAATAGCTTGTCATCCAATCCTCGTCGTCACTTCTCTACTTTTAACTCTCTACTTTCTCCACCTCCACCCAGTACCTCACTCACTGCTCACCAGATTACAAATCATTTCAAACACAAGATTGATGCAATTCGTAGGGGCATTGCCACTTCACAGACATCCATCCCACTTTGCATACCTTATACTAAACCTCCCTCAACACTTTCCTCTTTTGACCTTGCTACTACCAAAGAGGTAACTAAGGTTTTCACAGAAGCCTGTCTCACTTCCTGCCCCCTGGATCCTGTCCCCTCACAACTACTACGGTCACCCTCTTCTTCCATCCTATTCTCCCTCACTCACATCTTCAATCTTTCCCTCTCTACTGGTGCCTTCCCCTCCCCTCTAAAGCATGCGCACATCACTCCCATGCTTAAAAAGCCCTCCCTGGACCCCACCAACCTGAACAACTTAAGACCCATCTCCCTGCTGTCATTTACCTCTAAACTCCTAGAACACTTAGTCTACAATCTCCTGAGCTCCCACCACACCGACAACAACCTTCTTGACCCTTTACAGTCTGGCTTTCGCTCAATACATTCCACTGAAACTGCCCTACTAAAACTCACTAATGATCTACTAACAGCTAAAACCAATGGCCACTACTCCGTACTCTTACTACTTGACCTCTCTGCGGCTTTTGATACGGTTGACCTTCCCCTCCTACTCAAAAAACTCCACTCTCTTGGTCTCAGAGACTCTGCTCTCTCCTGGTTCTCCTCCTACCTATAGCAGCGCTCCTTCAGCGTTACCTATAATGCCGCCTCCTCCTCTTCGCTCCCTCTTTCTGTAGGGGTCCCTCAAGGTTCTGTCCTTGGACCCCTTCTCTTCTCCATCTACACCTCCTCCCTTGGTCACTTGATAAACTCCCATGGCTTTAAGTACCATCTCTATGCTGATGCCACATAAATCTATCTTTCTACCCCTCACCTCACCCCTTCAGTCTCCTCTCGCATTACTAACCTACTAAGCGACCTATTGGCATGGATGTCACTCAACTTACTCAAACTCAATCTTTCCAAAACTGAGCTCTTAGTATTCCCCCCAGCCCGTGCCCCCTCCCCTGACTTCTCCATCAAGATCAATAACAGAATCATCAGTCCCTCCCCTCATGCCAGAGCACTAGGTGTAATCCTAGACTCCCATCTGTCCTTTCACCCCCAAATCCAATCACTGTCCAAATCTTGAGGACTTCACCTCCACAACATCTCCAAGATACGCCTGTTCCTAACCACGGAAACCACTAAGCAACTTATTCACTCCCTTGTTATATCTTGCCTTGACTATTGCAACTCCCTCCTCATTGGCCTACCTCATCGCAGGCTATCCCCTCTTCAGTCTATCATGAATGCTGCTGCCAGACTTATTCACCTTACTAACCGTTCTGTATCTGCCACCCCTCTCTGCCAATCTCTCCACTGGCTTCCCATTGCCCAACGGATAAAATTCAAAACATTAATAATAACGTATAAAGCCATTTATAACTCCCAAAAGCCCCAAATTACATCAACGATCTTGTCTCTAAATATCACCCAAACCGTACTCTCCTCCTGCTCTCTAGCTCCCTTGTCTCCTCCTCCCATGTCGTCTCCAGGACTTTTCCAGAGCTTCCCCCATCCTCTCTCCAAGGGCTAAGGCAGTCTTCTAGGGAATGATAAACTGCTTTAGCGAGATGGCTCACTTTTTGGCTTTACCCAAGTTGTGTTTGTCCAAAGAGCTCTCCACTCTTTTCATACAAGAAATCATCATGCTTCATGGAATTCCTGTGAAAGTTCTTTCAGATGGCGGATCTCAGTTCATCTGTTTTTAGAAGGTTTTCTGCCTCCTCTGTCTCTTCTGTCTACTACCCCAATCTAACATGCAAACAGAGGGCATGAATTGGTCTCTACAATGCTTACTCCACTGTTTAATCTATGACAGGCAAACTGAATAGGCCTCTTTTCTCCCATGGGAAGAGATTGCCTATAAATATTGGATGCAATCCTTCTTCCTTTTGGGTTTTCACCCTTCTTTAGTGTTTATGCCCTCCAACCTAGGCCCAGTTCCTTTTCTTCTAAAAGTTCTGATTTTCCACAGTTCGGTAAGCTATTGGAGCATTTTTTTGGCTTTTGGAAATATGAGCATATCAACCTTGAAAATGCTTCTGCTTCCCAGAAAGCATTTGCTGACAACCGACGTTAGGCTTTTCACACCCTCAAGGTTGGTGATCAGATGTGGCTATCCATCTGCAATATCTTTCTCAAAGTTGGTCACTAGCACTGAGATTTATTAGACCTAGCAGAATTATTAAACAAATCAACCCTGCTTGTATCAGTCTGAAACTACATTCTTCCATGGGGAATCCCAACTTCTTTGATATTTGTTTGCGGAAGCCAAACAACTGGATTCCATCCTCTGCTCTAAACCTCCGGTTTCTGCAAGTTGTCGAGAGGAGTTTCTGATAGAAGTCATGTTAGACTTAGAAGAGCCGGAACTGTTTTCAATACTTCAAGATTCAGTAGAATGGTTTTGGTCCCAAGAAACACTGTTGGATGCCGACCTCCTTTGTTTATATTGATCATCTGGTAAGGTGTTTCCATCACTTTCATTCTGATATGCCTGCTCCTTTGTGGAAAAGGAGGATGGGTTAATGTTAGGAACCCAAGACACAATGCTGTTCCCTTGCTCCCTGCAGCCCCACCTTTCTGCTGTAGTTGCTGCTCAACCACTCTCTTTTCCTGGCCTAAGAATTGGTGGATGCCGGTAATTGGGCATTACAATGTCAGCAAAGGCCTATGGCAGGAGGTGTCCCGATTGCTAGGTAACAGTTCGACGCTGCCCGTTCCATCTCCTCTGCCCTAATTGTTCCTTTGTGGCTGTACCTCCCTGTTTAAACTTAGTGATAGCATTAAGCGTCCTCGCTCCAGTACCTAGTGCCTTTCTCTGGCTAGTCCTGTTAACTTACCTTTGCCTGGATAACAGATACTTTACCGTTTGCCGACTGCCCTGGCCCTTGCCTGCATAACGGATATCCTACGAATTAAATAAAAGCTTGCAATGATTTTTTTTCCCCATCTTGAATGTCACAGTTCAGATTAATTCTGTCAGTTCTGGCAAAGAAATACAGTTTCAATAATGCATACGATGGATTCATATAAATTTAATAATGTATACTATGGATTTTTAAATTTCATTAAGGACTACTTTATCATTCTTGCTCAGATATAAAATATTCATTAAAGGATTTGGTTGATATGGGGCACTGATGCTTTCTGGAAGACCTGTCTGACATGGCAGACTTTCACACTATCAGGCCTATGGTTCTCATAGAGCGAAGAAGACAGTCATCCTTTTTCAACTGGGAAGGACTGATAACATAGCTTGAGATATCAGTGCAGCCCAGGCATCATGCACAGAAAGTTAGGAGTTCTTTGGAATTTCTGGCAGATCAGTATTTTTCCTGTACATATATCAAAACATGGAGAGACAAAACATGGAAAGATGTGTACGTGTAAGAAAAATGTCATTTTTTTATGTTGGCCCTAGACTATATCGGAGAAGGACCCAGTGGTAGTGTTCATAGTTTACTTCACATACCTGAAGTGACCAAATATGCGTAAGCACAGATTATAGTTATGTTTCCCAATTTTCAAAAGATTGTTTCAGAAGATTGTTGTTGAAGTAAGTAGATCAGTGCCAAGGTCTCTTTAACTAGGGACTTTATCAGTTGATTGTTTTATGGCTGATGCTTCTGAAAAGGAGGAACTTTCCTTTTCTCTTTCACAATGGAGAAGTCCATCTTGGTTTTGCTCCATGTGTCTTCACTAAGTTAGTTCTTCAACCAAGTGTCCAGAGGAAAAAGCTGGTAGCCTACCACTTGTAAAACTTGTTTATTCAAGGACAGACTTGGACCTCCTCCAGTGATGCTTTTCACCTAACACTGGACTTAATCATAAAGGATTCTATGATTATGCCTAGTGTTGGGATAAACATGTCAGAAGAAGAGGTTCCACCCAGGGCTTCTTTGAGGTTTGTCCTGAAATGATAAAGCTTTACAAGAGCTGGGGGTTATGGTGTGCTGCCGAATGTTTTACTCTGATTGTTTTGATAGTTCTGGGTGAGAGTAACCCCCTGCACCTGGTCAGCAGGTAAACTATATACACTCTCCGGCCACTTTATTAGGTACACCTGTTCAATTGCTTGGTAACACAAATTGCTAATCAATCACATGGCAGCAAGTCCATACATTTAGCCATCTAGACGTGGTGAAGACAACTTGCTGATGTTCAAACCAATCATCAGAATGGGGAAGAAAGGGGATTTAATTGAGTTTGAACATGGCATGATTGTTGGTGCCGGACGGGCTGGTCTGAGTATTTCAAAAACTGCTGATTTATTGGGATTTTTATTCACAACCATCTCTAGGGAAATCGAGACTCAGACCAGACAACATTTTTCCAATCTTTTATTGTCCAATTTTGGTGAGCCTGTGCGAATTGTAGCCTCCGTTTCCTGTTCTTAGCTGACAGGAGTGGAACCCATTGTGGTCTTCTGCAGCTATAGCCCATCTGTTTCAAGGTTGGACGTGTTGTGCATTTGGAGATGGAATTCTGCATACCTTGGTTGTAACAAGTGATTATTTGAGTTACTGTTGTCTTGCTATCATCTCGAACCTGTCTGCCCATTCTGCTCTGACCTCCGACATCAACAAGGTATTTTCCTCCACACAACTGCTGCTCACTGGATATTTTCTCTTTTTGGGATGAATCTCTGGAAAACCTAGAAATGGTTGTGTGTGAAAATCCCAGGAGATCAGCAGTTTCTGAAAGACTCAGACCAGCCCATCTGGCACCAACAATCATGCCACGTTCATCTTCTTTCTTTGCCATGTGATTGGCTGATTAACGATTTATGTTACCAAGCAATTGCACCGGTGTACCTAATAAAGTGGCCGGTAAGTGTAGGTCGCAGAGGCAACAGGTAATTTTTACTTGCATCCTCAACCAAGTGTGCCTACCTCCACCTTCCTCCCTTCTTTATCCATACATCCAAACCTTCAACTACTTTTAATAAACATTAAAAAAAAAATGCAATATATACAGTAAATGCCTTTGTTTGGACCAGCTTGATGGAAAAATTTTGAAGCATTCATTAAAAAATACATCCTATAGTACACGCTATATGTTGGTATAGTGGACTCGCTACACTATTCTATGACAAGCCTATTGTGATTTGTGTACTTGTACCTTCGATTTTCTCATTCTCTTGGTCAATTAACGGGTATGGGATGTATGGGGTTGTTGATTCTGTATTGTACGGCTTTGTGGTTGGATTCAATAAAATTCTACATTTAAATACAAAATACTTCATGAACCTGCAGTGAAGGTTCTTGTGCAGACATTTGCTGTTATAGGGTGACAAAGCACTGACATTTACACAGGGGCTTCTGATGGGGACTACAAGTGGCCACCACAACACATATTCATCCTATGAAACCCCTTGTAGCCATTGCTGGAGGGCATGTAGATAGGAAAAGGCTGCAATAGATCAGCAATAATTGTTACTTTAAAAAAAGGTGTTTGGTTATTATAAAAGTACTTATAGTAGGTATAAAACTAAATGCCATTGATTTTTGGTTTACATTCACTTCAACTAAAGAAATAAGGACTACTGATAGTGACATGCTTTACTACCAAATAACTACAAATGTCAGTATGTCCATCAAAGTGGTTAAAGCAGTTCCTTAAAATATACCTCTTCAGAAAAACCTGTCACTTTCCCTATTCATTAGTTACCGTAGTAACCCGCTCCTCTCCTCCATTGTACTTTTCCATTCCATCCTCTTATTAGTTTGTGACATCTCTTCACTCTTATCCTACCTCTTACCAATGGCCTCGGTGACTCTGATTCATTTACTTATTCAGCAGGATCCATTAGTGATATCCTGTCCCCCCATCCACCTCGAGCCCTTCATCGCTGCACTCATTTTACAAGGTCCATTCTTATCTACAGAGTACATTAATTTAATTTTGTGTAATTTAATTCTATGTATTTTTAAATATATATACTGTATGAACAATCTTCTACCTAGGTATTTTCACATCTTTCGTGATCAGAATATAGATTAACATTTAGCATTGCACAGATTCAACTTTTAACGACTTTTTAATGCTCTATACATTAGCACAAAACTGATGCTGTTCATTGCATGGAGAAATTTGGCTTTAGTAGACTGCTTTACTAAATGAAAGTTCAGTTTATATATATATATATATATATATATATATATATTTCAAAAGAACACTTTGGAAAAATAAACAATTTTCTGCAATTTTTCCTACAAAATATTTTAAGATTTTTTGCTATTCACGTACAACTTTCAAGATATATATATATATATATATATATATATTTTTTTTTTACTGATTGTAGAAATTATTATTATTATACAGTATTTATATAGCGCCAAAGGGTATGCTCAGCACTGTACAGTAGCAAGGGGGACATAACATGAGACAAGACAGTAACAATACAATATACGAGGGGTTCGAGGGCCCTGGTCTTTCCAGCTTACAGTCTAGGAGGGAGGGGAAGGTGGTACAGGAGGAGATGGCTGTGGGGGATGGAGTGGTGGGTGGAATGGAGGAGGTTAGTTGTTAGGTGAGGTCGGGTGTTAGGTGAGGTTGGGATAGGCTTCCCTGAAGAGGAGGGTTTTCAGGGTGCGCCTGAAGGTGAGGAGGGTAGGTGACAGTCTGATGGATTGGGTTAGGGAGTTCCAGAGGATGGGGGAAGTCCTGGAGAAGTCCTGCAATTGGGCGTGGGAGGAGGAGACCAGGGAGCTAGAGAGTAGGAGGTCCTGTGAGGAGCGGAGGGCACAGGTAGGGTAGTATCTGAGTATCAGGTCAGTTATGTAGTTTGGGGCGGCGTTGTGAATGGCCTTGTAGGTCAGGGTTAGCAGCTTGAACTTGATGCGTTGGGCAATCGGGAGCCAATGAAGGGATTGGCAGAGGGGGGAGGCAGATGTGGAGCGGTTAGTGAGGTGGATGAGTCTAGCCGCTGAGTTTAGGATCGACTGGAGTGGGGATAGCGTTCGTTTGGGTAGGCCGGTGAGAAGGGAGTTGCAATAGTCCAGGCGTGAGATGATGAGGGAATGTACGAGTTGTTTGGTGGTGTCTGGGGTGAGGAATGTGTGTATCTTGGAGATGTTGCGGAGGTGGAGCCTGCAAGATCTAGATAGCAGTTGGATGTGGGGTAGGAAGGAGAGGTGGGAGTCCAGGGTGACGTGTGGGGTGGGAGAGATGGTGGCGTTGTTAGTAGTGATGGAGAGGATGGGGGGGGGGGCACGGGGTGGGGGGAAGACCAGGAGCTCGGTTTTGGATAGGTTAAGTTTAAGGAAGTGGAGCGACATCCAGTCAGAAATAAAAATAATGTATTTATTTTTAACTTTTAACAACTCTAGCCCTAGACTTGGCCCTAACACTAGTCCCAACCCTAAACTGAGGTCCATTTCATCTGGTTAGTGAACCTTTCTTAAGGTAGTGGTGGATTGAGTTGAGCTCAGGTTCAGATCCTAGTCACTGTCCTAGTCATAAGTGGCCGAGGCACTCCCTGCCTCACACACCATTTGTATACGTGTGGGGCAGAGAATGCCTTGGCTGCTTGTGGGTGTCACAGTTTAGTGACAGTTCCTGGTGGGCTCACTTATGTGGACTATGATCCAAACACACCCAAGACCATCCCCAGTGGTGAATCACACAGTTGGAGTACATTTGATGCGGAGTTCAGAACACATGTGTTGTTGTTGATCAGTGGTCTCCATACTCCAACTCTTGTGGCACTATTCCTTCCACTGACACTAACAGTAGGACATAATTCTTACCAATGTCACTCATGATGGGGCACTATTCCTCCCTCCAGTAATAATGATGGGGAACTATTTCTCCCACTGATACCAATGATGGGGCACTATTCCTCACACTAATACCAATGATGAGACACTATTTCTCCTACTGACACCAATAATGGGGCACTATTCCTCACACTAATACCAATGATGGGGCACTATTCATCCCACTAATACCAATGATGGGGAACTATTCCTTCTCTTACTGACCAACAACCCTGAGACAATGTTTATTCTCACTGATGGGTCTGGGACATTTTATACCCCCATTGGCCACAAACTGGCCCCCCTAAAGCCTGAAGGACAGTCAACTGGCCCTTTGTTTGAAAAGTTTGTAGACCCCCTGCTGTAGATAATGTACCTGGTTAAACCTGGTGGATCCATTTCCAAGGACATTTTTGGCGTGGTGAATGAAACACAGTAAATCACCATGCATATTGGGCGTTTAGCCCCAGGGCATGCGGTTCTGGCGATTATCTGCAGGCAGAGGGCACAAATGCATCATCCAGTTATGCTAACCTAAATTCAAGCCCAAACCTAGTCATTAACCCTTTCGCTGCCAGAGCCATTTTTTTGCACACGTTTAAAAAATTATTTCAGGCATAAAGATTACACAAAACTCCCAAACATATATTTTCTGAAAGCAAACACCCTAGAGAACAACATAGTGGTAGTTCCAATTTTTTATATCTCACAATATTACCGCATAGGTCTAGGAAATGCAAAATTTAAATAAAAAACACACTAAAGTGAATTTTAGTGCAATCAAACACAATAAATTACCCAAATTTTTGGTAAAATATAAAAGACGAAGTTGCATTGAGTAAATAGATATCCAACACGTCAAACCTTAAATTTGTGTGCACCTGTGAAATGGTGCCAAACTTCAGTACCCTATATTTTCTATAGGCAATGCTTCAAAAGCCCTCTATAGGCGATCAGTTTAGTGTTGCAGAGAAGTTCTGGTGCTAGAATTATTGCCCCCACTCGGGTGTGAGCAGCGATATGTAACATGTGTATCGCTATTGATGTTTTCATGCGTAGGCAATGACACATGCGTTTACGTTTGCACGTGCGTATATTGTGGGGTGGGGGGGCTCAAAAATGTTTTGGGGGGTTGTGTGCTTGAGGGTAACTTTATTTTTTTTATCACAAAGGGGACAAAAAGTCCTCTATGTAATGATTTTTGGTGACAGGTTCTCTTTAATGAGACATGCAGGGTCTAAAAGACCCTGGGCTCCACACAATGTATTGCAATGCAGATCGATGTAACAGGACTTACCACGGATCTGTTGGGAAGAGGCAATTTAGTACAGCCCTGGCCAAACGTTTTGAGAATGACACAAATAATAATTTACCTGCAAGGAAACAGCGGTCATCATTGCTTTGCACAAAAAAAGGATTCACAGGCAAGGATATTGCTGCTACCTAAACCAACCATTTATGGGAGCATCAAGAACTTCAAGGAGAGAGGTTCAATTGTTGTGAAGAAGGCTTCAGAGCGCCCAAGAAAGTCCAGCAAGTGCCAGGACCACCTCCTAGAGTTGATTCAGCTGTGGGATCGGGGCACCACCAGTGCAGAGCTTGCTCAAGAATGGCGGCAGGCAGGTGTGAGTTCATCGGCACGCACAGTGAGGTGAACACTTTTGGAGGATGGCCTGGTATCAAGAAGGGCAGCAAAGAGGCCACTTCTCTCCAGGAAAAACATCAGGGACAGACTGATATTCTGCAAAAGGTACAGGGATTGGACTGCTGAGGACTATGGTAAAGTCATTTTATTTGATGAATCCGTTTTCTAATTGTTTGGGGCACCCTTGTCCGGAGAAGAAAAGGTGAGCGCTACCATCAGTCCTGTGTCATGCCAACAGTAAAGCATCCTGAGACCATTCATGTGTGGGGTTGCTTCTCAGTCAAGGGAGTGGGCTCACTCACAATTTCGCTTAAGACCACAGCCATGTATAAAGAATGGTACAGAAACATCTTCTGAGAGCAACTTCTTATAACCATCCAAGAACAGTTTGGTGACAAAAAATTCCTTTTCCAGCATGATGGACCACCTTGCCATAAGGCAAAAATGATAACTAAGTGACCTGGGGAACAAAACATTAAACTTTTGAGTCCATGGCCAGGAAACTCCCAAGACCTTAATCCCATTGGTCAATCCTCAAGAGCTGGGCAAACAAAAATAAAAATTTTGACAAACTCCAAGCATTGATTATGCAAGAATGGGCCGCCATCAGTCATGATGTGGCCCAGAAGTTGATTGACAGCATGCCAGGGCGAATTGCAGAGGTTTTGAAAAATAAGGGTCAAGGCTACAAATATTGACTCTTTGCATAAACTTCATGTAATTATCAATACAAACCTATGAAATACTTGTAATTATACTTCAGTATACCATAGTAACATTGGACAAAAAGATATGAAAACACTGAAGTAGCAGACTTTGTGAAAATTATTTATTGTGCTTTTCTCAAAACGTTTGGCCAGGGCCAGAGGCGGACTGACCATTTGAGCACTCGAGCACTGCCTGAGGGCCCGGGGTCAGTAGGGGGCTCCATGAAATGCCCCTGTTACCTTTCATTGGCTTTTTCATAGGCTTTTTTGGGTGTTGGCAAGGACATGGGACCCATGATCCCCTATTGCCCGGGGGCCCCATGAGTTGTCAGTCCACCCCTGGCCAGGGCTGTACTGTTTGTAAGAGTTTAAGGACTTTTGACCAGAACTGAGAGAGCATAGGGCATGTCCACCATATGTGGAGGGCATCTCTCTTGAAACATCCCCTAAAACAGGTGCTGGTTGAAGACGTGCCAGGCGTGACGGGACCAGATACCACCTCACAAATTTGTGACCAGCTTTCCTTGTCTTTAGTGCTTTTGAGGTCCCTTTCCCACCTGGAAACATAAGCGTGGTTGGTAGGGCTTTTAAGATTGTTATAAATGCACATTTTTTTTACCAGCAAAAAGATGTACGTTTATTTTTTTTTTACAAAAGGTGAACTTATCCTTTTCCGTAAATGTAATACTAACCATGACTTTAACTCTAATCCTAGCCCTACTGCATTGGTAAAATTGGTGCATATCCATTGTTTCCTACATTTCAATGCAATCTTTCATTGCCAGCCTTTTCATTTGAATGGGCTGCCAAGACACCAGAGTCTGAATGGGTCCTTAAAGTTCTTCTTTGATTCTGACACACAATATGACAAATTGGTGGATTGAAGCAGCACATTTTGTGAAGTGACACCGGGGTTGTGTTATGCAGTCGGGTCACACAGTGCTTCATTAGATGTGCTTTACTTGGCAGGAAGTGCGGCCTCATTACTGCGTGCCGGCAGTTGTAAAACTTTGTACGCCTATGGGTTAAACATGGCAGAATTCTCTCACAAGCGGCAGAAGTTAATTAATTCAATGGCGGGTGTGCTGCATAATTGTGAAAGCTGTTATTACCTCAACAACTATATTGAGATTCAGGTTCATTCATGTTACACAAATCTTCTCTTGCCCTACTTTACAATCAGTATAATTAGTCACAACCATCTGCTTTGGTGGAAGGAAAACGGACATTAGTGTCAGGAAGGGCTGCAGTCGGTAGCACCAAGTATCAGCGCCCCCATGTCCTCATCATTGCTGAGTGTTACCAAGGGGAACAGCCAATCGGCAGATGAGTCAGGGTGAAGAACGTTGTCAGGTCTTTATTGTTGTCGGTGTTCTCATTGGGTAACCATCTGACCTTTCCCCCGCTCTATAAACTACCCGCTTTAGTTGCATTCTGTATCCCTTCTAGAGAAGGATCCCTTCCTTCCCATCTCCATGCCCAAGGAAGATATTGGGTCACAGACATAAAAAAAAAAAAAGAAATTCTAACATTTTACGTTTCCTCACTCAAAATGTAAAATGAAAGCTAAACTTGGACATTAATCAGGTTTTTGATTCTTTCTGTGTCCCCCACTTCCTGTTCAGCTGGCACAATGGTAGGTTAAAGCTGTCGTTAGCGGGGTTGGGCAGCACAGACACCAAATCATCTGAAGTTACCTTCAGGCCTGTAGTAGGAAACCGTCTGACCTTGCCTGTGCCAGATGGCATCTAGCCATCATTGTAGAAACAATTGAGTATTGTCCATCATATTTTTTTAATTTCCATTAGCATACAATTTTCAGGAAAAGCTTTTGGGACATGTCCCCTTCTTCAAGGTCCAAGTGTTACTGGACATTAATCAGGTTTTTGGTTCTTTCTGTGTCCATCCACTTCCTTTCCAGTTGGCACAATGGTAGGTTAAAGCTGTCTTTAGCGGGGTTGGGCAGCACAGACACCAAAACATCTGACGTTACCTTCAGGCCTGTAGTAGGAAACCATCTGACTTTGCCTGTACCATATGGCATCTAGCCATCATACAGAAACAACTGAGTATTGTCCATGATTTTTTTTTTATTTGCACTAGGATACAATTTTCAGGGCAAGCTTTTGGGACATGTCCCCTTCTTCAAGGTCCAAGTGGTACTGGACATTAATCAGGTTTTTGGTTCTTTCTGTGTCCACCCACTTCCTGTCCAGTTGGCACAATGGTAGGTTAAAGCTGTCTTTAGCGGGGTTGGGCAGCACAGACACCAAAACATCTGACGTTACCTTCAGGCCTGTAGTAGGAAACCATCTGACTTTGCCTGTACCATATGGCATCTAGCCATCATACAGAAACAATTGAGTATTGTCCATGATACTTTTTTTATTTGCACTAGGATACAATTTTCAGGGCAAGCTTTTGGGACATGTTCCCTTCTTCAAGGTCCAAGTGGTACTGGACATTAATCAGGTTTTTGGTTCTTTCTGCGTCCCCCACTTCCTGTCCAGCTGGCACAATGGTATGTTAAAGCTGTCGTTAGCGGGGTTGGGCAGCACAGACACCAAAACATCTGACGTTACCTTCAGGCCTGTAGTAGGAAACCATCTGACTTTGCCTGTACCATATGGCATCTAGCCATCATACAGAAACAACTGAGTATTGTCCATGATTTTTTTTTTATTTGCACTAGGATACAATTTTCAGGGCAAGCTTTTGGGACATGTCCCCTTCTTCAAGGTCCAAGCGGTACTGGACATTAATCAGGTTTTTGGTTCTTTCTGTGTCCCCCACTTCCTGTCCAGCTGGCACAATGGTAGGTTAAAGCTGTCGGTAGTGGGGTTGGGCAGCATAGACACCAAATCATCTGAAGTTACCTTCAGGCCTGTAGTAGGAAACCGTCTGACCTTGCCTGTGCCAGATGGCATCTAGCCATCACGTAGAAACAACTGAGTATTGTCCATCATATTTTTTTATTTCTATTAGCATACAATTTTCAGGACAAGCTTTGGGGCATGTCCCCTTCTTCAGGGTCCAAGTGGTACTGGACATTAATCAGGTTTTTGGTTCTTTCTGTGTCCCCCACTTCCTGTCCAGCTGGCACAACGGTAGGTTAAAGCTGTCAGTAGTGGGGTCGGGCAGTACAGACCCCAAATCATTTGATGTTACCTTCAGGCCTGTAGTAGGAAACCGTCTGACTTTGCCTGTACCAGATGGCATCTAGCCATCACACAGAAACAATTGAATATTGTCCATGATACTTTTTTTATTTGCACTAATATACAAATTTCAATACAAGCTTTTGGGGCATGTCCCCTTCTTCAGGGTCCAAGCGGTACTGCTTGGACCCTGAAGAAGGGAACATACCCCGGAAGCTAGTCCTGAAAATTGTATGTTAGTGCAAATAAAAAAAGTATCACGGACAATACTCAATTATTTCTGTCGCAAGCGCAGTAATCCGGCTAGAATCATCTCAGGCAATGCAGTTCCCTCCAGCAACACTCATCCAAGAAGCAAACCCTCACACGTACTGGAAAAAGAAGAGAAAACCTCAACAGAAGCGTCATCCCCGGAGCACATGACCTGGCATGGTGATGTAAAGGCTATATATAGGGAGCGTTATCTTGCAGGAGCTCCTCTTTCCCTATTTCTTATCTCCCAGCGCTGACTCTGGGATGAATATCGTCTGACGTCAGTCATGTGAGATATGAAGAAGAGGGGTTGTACTATACACTGCTCTCCAGCAGGAATAGAATTGTCCCATTTATACAAAGAATCAGAGAGAACGATGGAAATCTCAAGTGTTGCATGCACTGCCTCCTCTCTGATACACTAGACTCCTCTCCTTATTGGAGGTTCACTTTAATACTTCTTAAAGCTGAATTGCAACCTTTCCTTTCAGTCTGATGCCAATATGAAATTTCCTTGATGGGTGGATGTCAATCTGGAGGAGTCGGTGTTCCTACAATGATTGCTTTTGAATGCAGACCACATTACATGCTGAGCCTCCATGATTAAAAGAACTGAAATCCAATGAAAGGGGAGGGCCGGGATGAGTCAGCCTGGGAAGGAAAAGGGATAGAATCTGTCAAACTCAATTTCTTTGTAGGCCGCATTAACATTATGATTGAACTCAAAGGGCCAGTTGTATCTGTAAGACTAGATGTCCAGAGCAGCCCACCCTTTACATCAAATGTCAAGAGCACACCACAGTCAGAATTCAAGAGCCCCCCACCCACCTTTACATCAGATGTCAACAGTCTTCCCACCATCAGAAGTCAAGAATCCCCCACCCTCCCTTACATCACAGTGCACCCCCCTTACCTTGTTCTGCTGCTGGGAAGAGCTAGGGGTAGAGCTGAGAAGCAGAAAGTGCAGGGTCTGGAGGAGGATCAGAGGAGGGCTGGAGTCAGCTAACGGAGTCTGCTGATTACTGAGACCAGGGGAGGCGGAGACGAGGGGTTGCTGTGGCTGTACAAAGAGGCACAGGATCTGTAGGAAGAGTTCTGTCCTCATCTCTCCTGCTGACTGCTGAGGCTGAGGAGGGGCAGAGACAAGCCTCTCCATGCCTGCATAGAGAAGTGCAGGATCTGGAGGAGGAATTCTGTTCTCTTCTCTGCTACAAACTGCTGAGACAATGAGGGGTCACCACAGCTGCAGGAAAGGTGCGAGACCCAAAAATGGCCTGGTGGGCTGTATTCGGCCCTCTGGCCTTGTATTTGACATGTGTCGGCTAGATGATGCTGGGTGTCCTCCAGTCCTGAAATGAGGTGCTGTCTGTGACATGCTGTAGCTTCTGATGCACACTATGAAAAGCTCACAGTGTGCAGTGAAATCCAAGTAAGCAATATTCAGAACAGGAGAGGAGCCTGTACAACCGTGCAAGACTGAAAAGAAGGCTGGAGTTCAGTTTTAAAAACAATCATACTGATAGGAAAATGAGGAGGCGTACACCACACAGATCAATCACGTCTGCTGGTAAGCTAGCAATGGCTTCAGCTACAGTCCCAACATCTTGACCAAAATGCCCTTCTGACATGTTTCACCCATGTTTTGCCCATGTTTCGAGCTTAGTTGTAGTTGTAACCTCTACGACTAAGCCTAATCAGGGTGAAACGCGTCAGTGGGGAATGGCCAAGGAGCAGGGACTGTAGGTTATCAGCGGATGTGGTAGATCTGTGTGGTGTACGCCTCCTCATTTTGCTATTTTGATTTTTCCATGGAGTGAGACGTTCTCCTGGAGCTGCTGGAACCCAAAGTGGGAGAACTAACAGAAGGATGAACAGGAGGTGTTTGAGCGGCACTATTTTTTTTTTCATGTAGTGT
The DNA here is from genome assembly GCF_062004578.1 of Staurois parvus. Taxonomy (NCBI): domain Eukaryota; kingdom Metazoa; phylum Chordata; class Amphibia; order Anura; family Ranidae; genus Staurois; species Staurois parvus. The sequence continues at coordinate 873,130 of NW_028319079.1, forward strand.
CCTACTGATGCTGCTAAATTTGATCTGGACATGTGACCTCTGGAAGGGGTGTCCAGAATCAAAATTTTCCTATGGCTGCCATACCAGCCACTGCCCAGACCTGTGATAATCACGCCGGAAGCAATAGCATTAAAGGTCCTATTAACATCTAGTCCAGACTTTTTCAACTGGGGTGCCTTCAGGCTTCTTCAGGGGTGCCTTCAGGCTTCTTCAGGGGTGCCTTGGGAAAATTCCCAAAAATTGTATACAAGCTAGCAGGTGGATCAATCCTGCCTTTTAGTACACACAGCCACAAGTTTTCATTGTGCACTTTTATGACCTTCTAGCTACCAACATCCTAACAACCAATGACATCATCAGTAAGGAGGACCCCGGATGCATACACAGCATCTTTGTTTGGCCCTCCCCTGCCCCCTCTCCGTCAGCACTGGGATCACATTAGCAGAATGAGGGAGAGAAAATGAGAGAGAAACATTGGAATACTAGTCAGTACCAGTGTGCAAAGGTGTATTTGCTTTGAAAGAATAAATCACCTCTAACGTTGGCTGTACTATTTGTGTAGAATCGTTTTTTACATTTTAGATTGGGGTGCCTTGAGATTGTGCAGAGTTTTAAAGGGTGCCTTCAGATTATTATTATTATACAGGATTTATGGCGCCAACAGTTTGCTCAGCGCTTTACAATTTAACGGGAGACAATACAGCAACAATACAGTTCAATACAAGAGGGATAGGAGGGCCCTGCTCCTTGGAGCTTACAATCTAGGAGGGAGGGGCTAGTGGTACAAAAGGTAGTAACTGTGGGGGATGGACTGATAGGAAGAGTAGAAGATTCCAGTATTAGCTGAGGGCAGGATAGGCTTCACTGAAGAGATAGGTTTTCAGAGATCGCCTAAAAGTGAGCATAGTAGGCGATAGTCTGATAAATTGGAGTAGAGAGTTCCAGAGGATGGGGGAAGCTCTAAAGAAGTCCTGGAGACGAGCATGGAAGGAGGAGACAAGGGAGCTAGAGAGTAGGAGGTCTTGCGAGGAGCGGAGAGTACGGTTTGGGTGGTATTTAGAGACAAGATCGTTCATGTAATTTGGGGCTGAGTTATAAATGGCTTTATATGTTATTGTTAGTGTTTTGAATTTTATCTGTTGGGCAATGGGAAGCCAGTGGAGGGATTGGCAGAGAGGGGTGGAGGACACTGAGTGGAGGCCAGTGGAGGGATTGGCAGAGAGGGGTGGAGGACACTGAGTGGAGGCCAGTGGAGGGATTGGCAGAGAGGGGTGGAGGACACTGAATGGGGGCCAGTGGAGGGATTGGCAGAGAGGGGTGGAGGACACTGAATGGGGGCCAGTGGAGGGATTGGCAGAGAGGGGTGGAGGACACTGAGTGGAGGCCAGTGGAGGGATTAGCAGAGAGGGGTGGAGGACACTGAGTGGAGGCCAGTGGAGGGATTGGCAGAGAGGGGTGGAGGACACTGAGTGGAGGCCAGTGGAGGGATTGGCAGAGAGGGGTGGAGGACACTGAGTGGAGGCCAGTGGAGGAATTGGCAGAGAGGGGTGGAGGATACTGAGTGGAGGCCAGTGGAGGGATTGGCAGAGAGGGGTGGAGGACACTTAGTGGAGGCCAGTGGAGGGATTGGCAGAGAGGGGTGGAGGACACTGAGTGGAGGCCAGTGGAGGGATTGGAAGAGAGGGGTGGCAGATACAGAACGGTTAGTAAGGTGGATGAGTATGGCAGCAGCATTCATGATAGACTGAAGAGGGGATAGCCTGCGATGAGGTAGGCCAATGAGGAGGGAGTTACAATAGTCAAGGCGAGATATAACAAGGGAGTGAATATGTTGCTTAGTGGTTTCCGAGATTATCCATAATTGTAAAGGGTGCCTTGACTGAAAAAAGGTTGAGAAACAATGATCTAGTCCATATACATTGTTATCACAAACCCTGATGAAGAAGCTGTTTTTGGAGGTCTGAAACACTTACCAAGTTTCGAACGAGGCCCTACTCATAGCATGCATGCTATGAGTAAGGCTTTGGTCGAAACCCGTTATCCTGTTACTGCTGTATCATGCTATGTAGCAAATAAAAAATTGTTCCAACGCATGTTACCAAGGTTGAATACTCAAAATCCCAACGCAGATAGATACTGAACCAGGAACTATGGCAGGCAAGGCTCACTGCTGATGTTCCCCAATCATGCAAATGGAAAAATGTTGACTATGTCCATGACTTTCCCCTTCTAAAACAAAGTGGAACAGTTTCCCAACACAGTTACATTTAAAGACATGCCATGAATGGTACCTGTCACAGTTGCTTGTGCTCCTATCCAAAGTATCAAGCCATCAAAAGGCTGGTGTTATAACTGATGTGCAACACCATGGCAACTGCAGATCAAACAGAGGCTAAGATGGCAGCTTCCTTGGCTGTAAAAGGCTACAGGGTTTAGTTCCGCTTTATATATTAATTTTAAGTGCAGTGACCCAAAGGTTCATTCGCAAGTTTAGAATTTTTAGACTTCTCTGGCTGCATGCTTGTTCCAGGTTCTTCACCTACTATGAAGTGTCAGGACTACAACCCCGAAGCCTTTTAAAAGCAAAGTCGGCAATGGCATTCTTCATGTTCCTCTAAGCCTAGGATTCCTATCCTGGTGCAGAGATCTCCGTAAACCACCAGAGGGGGGTGAAACACACACAGGATCCTAGGAGCTGACAGTTCATTTCCATCAACACCGTTCCATCACACCTGGCTGCCGTTGCTCATTTCTCCATAGTATAGGCAGAATTTGTACAGTTTTACCGACCTAAAGGTGTGTATTGGGAGGGAGACCGAGATTAAAATATGGGTTAGTTAGGGGCTGAAATGTAAAAGCCAACTCCAGCCACAAATGTAATGGGAGTTTGGAAGCGAATGTAAAAGGTTTGCAACCACTACAAGATATTTTTATTGCTGCTTCTTTCCCTGTTTGTAGTGGAAATTCTTCCTCTTCCTGTCTGTTTGAGTGTCAGACCAAACAGGAAGTAACAGAAAATCTCCACACTATCTGTCTACCTAATGAGCATCAGACAGAACAGAAAGTCAAGGAAAATCTCTCCATTCCTGTCAATTTGCAGAGTGACAGCAAGACAGGAACTAAAGGTACATTTCCCTACTTCCTCTCTATTTGATAAGTGTCAGACAGAACAGGAAGTAACGGAAAATCTCCCCGCTACCTGTCTACTTAATGAGCATCATACAAAACAGAAAATAAGGAAACATCCCTACATTTCCCACCTATTGGATAAGTGTCAGACAGAAAAGGAAGTAACGGACAATCTCTGCACTTCCTGTCTACCTAATGAGTGTCAGAGAGAACAGGAAGTAACAGAAAATCTCCCCACTACCTGTCTGCCTAATGAGCATCAGACAGAACAGGCAGTCAAGGAAAATCTCTCCATTTCCTGTCTATTTGCAAAGTGTCAGACAGGACAAAAACTAAAGGTACATTTCCCTACTTCCTCTCTATTTGATAAGTGTCAGACAGAACAGTAATTAATGGAAAATCTCCCCACTATGTGTCTACCTAATGAGCATCAGACAGAACAAAAAGTAATGGAAAATCTCCCCACTACCTGGCTACCTAATGAGCATCAGACAGAACAAAAAGTAATGGAAAATCTCCCCACTACCTGTCTGACTAATGAGCATCAGACAGAACAGGCAGTCAAGGAAAATCTCTCCATTTCCTGTCTATTTGCAAAGTGTCAGACAGGACAAAAACTAAAGGTACATTTCCCTACTTCCTCTCTATTTGATAAGTGTCAGACAGAACAGTAATTAATGGAAAATCTCCCCACTACCTGTCTACCTAATGAGCGTCAAACAGAACAGAAAAAAAGGAAAAATCCCTACGTTTCCCACCTATTGGATAAGTGTCAGACAGAACAGGAAGTAACCGACAATCTGCACTTCCTGTCTACCTAATGAGTGTGAGACAGAACAGGAAGTCAAGGAAAATCTCTCCACTTCCTTTCTATTTGTAGAGTGTCAGACAGGACAAGAACTAAAGGTACATTTCTATACTTCCTCTCTATTTTATAAGTGTCAGACATAACAGGAAGTAATTGAAAATCTCCCCATTACCTGTCTACCTAATGAGCATCAGACAGAACAGGAAGTAACGGAAAATCTCCCCACTACCTGTCTACCTAATGAGCATCAGACAGAACAGAAAATAAGGAAAAATCCCTACATTTCCCACCTATTGGATAAGTGTCAGACAAAACAGGAAGTAACGGAAAATCTCCCTGCTACCTGTCTACTTAATGAGCATGATACAAAACAGAAAATAAGGAAAAATCCCTACATTTCCCACCTATTGGATAAGTGTCAGAAAGAACAGGAAGTAACAGAAAATCTCCCCACTACCTGTCTGCCTAATGAGCGTCAGACAGAACAGGCAGTCAAGGAAAATCTTCCTGTCTATTTGCAAAGTGTCAGACAGGACAAAAACTAAAGGTACATTTCCCTACTTCCTCTCTATTTGATAAGTGTCAGACAGAACAGTAATTAATGGAAAATCTCTCCACTATGTGTCTACCTAATGATCATCAGACAGAACAAGAAGTAATGGAAAATCTCCCCACTACCTGCCTACCTAATGAGTGTCAGACAGAACTGGCAGTCAAGGAAAATCTCTCCACTTCCTGTCTATTTGCAAAGTGTCAGACAGGACAAAAACTAAAGGTACATTTCCCTACTTCCTCTCTATTTGATAAGTGTCAGACAGAACAGTAATTAATGGAAAATATCCCCACTATGTGTCTACCTAATGAGCGTCAAACAGAACAGAAAATAAGGAAAAATCCCTACCTTTCCCAAATATTGGATAAGTGTCAGACAGAACAGGAAGTATCAGACAATCTGCACTTCCTGTCTACCTAATGAGTGTCAGACAGAACAGGAAGTCAAGGAAAATCTCTCCACTTCCTTTCTATTTGCAGAGTGTCAGACAGGACAGGAACTAAAGGTACATTTCCTACTTTCTCTCTATTTTATAAGTGTCAGACAGAACAGGAAGTAATGGAAAATCTCCCCACTACCTGTCTACCTAATGAGCATCAGACAGAACAGGAAGTAACGGAAAATCTCCCCGCTACCTGTCTACCTAATAAACATCAGACAGAACAGAAAATAAGGAAAAATCACTACATTTCCCACCTATTGGATAAGTGTCAGACAGAACAGGAAGTAACGGACAATCTCTACACCACCTGTCTACCTAATGAGTGTCAGACAAAACAGAAATCTCCTCCTCCTGTCAAACACTACAGGAACTAAAGGCATATTTCCCTATTTCCTCTAAGTGTCTATAAGTGTCAGACAGAACAGGAAGTAAAGACATTTCTTCTCACATCCTGCCTATTGTATAAATGCCAAACAAAACATAAAATAAGGGAAAATCACCCCATTTTGGGGTTGGTCTACTAAAACTGGAGAGTGCAAAATCTGGCTCACTTGTGCATGGTAGCCAATCAGCTTCTAACTTTAGCTTGGTCAATTAAGCTTTGAAAAGAAATTCTGGAAGCTGATTGGTTTCTGTGCAGAGCTGCGCCAGATTTTGCACTCTCCAGTTTTAATAAATCAACCCTTTTCTGTCTATTTGATGAATATCAGACAGAACAGGAAGTTAAGAAATTCTCCCCACTTCCCATCTATTGGATGAATGTCAGATAGAAGAGGAAGTAAGAGAAAATCTCCCCCCTCCTGTCTGATGAATGTCAGATAAAAGAGGAAGTAAGATAAAATCTAACCACTCCTGTCTATTTCATAAATGTCAGAGGAGGAAGTAAAACAAAATCTCCCCACTCCTGTATATTTGATGAAAGTCAGATAGAAGAGGAAGTAAAACAAAATCTCCCCACTTCCTTCTATTTGATGAATGTCAGATAGAAGAGGACGTAAAACAAAATCTCCCCACTCCTGTTTATTTGATGAATGTCAGATAGAAGAGGAAGTAAGGCAAAATCTCCCCACTCCCTTCTATTTGATGAATGTCACATAGAAGAGGAAGTAAGACAAAATCTCCCCATTCCCGTTTATTTGATGAATGTCAGATAGAAGAGGAAGTAAGACAAAATCTCCCCACTCCCGTTTATTTGATGAATGTCAGATAGAAGAGAAAGTAAGACAAAATCTCCCCACTCCCGTTTATTTGATGAATGTCAGATAGAAGAGGAAGTAAGACAAAATCTCCCCACTTCCTTCTATTTGATGAATGTCAGATAGAAGAGGAAGTAAGACAAAATCTCCCCACTTCCGTTTATTTGATGAACAGATAGAAGAGGAAGTAAGGCAAAATCTCCCCGCTCCCATTTTTTGATGAATGTCAGATAGAAGAGGAAAAAAGACAAAATCTCCCCACTCTTAGCCCTGGTTCACACCAGGGTTTGAAATCATGCAATTTTATTTGAAGCCACACATCAGGTGCGACTTGGAAGTCATTTGTGTGACTTCATGCACAGATGTCTATACAAATCGCACCTGAAATCACAAAAAGCAGTGCAGGAACTACTTTCACAATCGGTGCGACTCCATCGGAGTCTCATTGATTTGAACTGTTCCATTACAGACAATAGGGTGGGACTTGTCATACGATTTGAAACTGTCAAATCGCATGACAAGTAGCACCAGTGTGAACCAGGGCTCAATCTATTTAATAAATGTCAGACAGAACAGGAAACAAAACAAAATCTCCCCACTCCCTTTCTCTTTGATGAATGTCAGACAAAACATTATTATTTATTTTTTTTTATTCCTTGCAAAAATATACATATTCTCTAGTAGAGCAGGGAAATGTTTGAGGGAGATTTTCCCATATTTTCTCTCCAGCTGATGCATATCAGACAGAACAGGAAGAGCAGAGAAATCTCCTCTATGGGGACGCAGGCAGCTTTGCAAACCAGATTAAGGTTTTAGCTCTTCCCCAATCTTGAAAAAAAAAATCAGGCTTCAAATCTTATATTTTTTTTGTCTTTTTGGGAATCCAGTAGATATTCTTCAGAGGATGGGATTTGGAAGGGGTAAGGGCAGTAAGGTCAGTTCTATGTGACTGTACAATAGAATCCTGCAGCATTGTATCTGGATGGACTGAGCCATACAAGGGTGATGTCAGGAGCAGCAAAGATGGAGGAGCTGTGAAGAGGGTCTTATCTGTCTTCAGTTCAAGAGCCCTGAGACTGAGCGTTAGAATTTTCTGAAGAGCATAATAATAGAACGAGCAGAAGCCATTCAAAGATAACAAAAGAACATTATTGTTTCCATAGTGAACACACCAATTCCAGAAAGATAATGAGCTTTTTCTGAACCACCGTCTATACATTTACTATGTTTGTGTGCATGTATGAAACACCGGAGAGACAGTCATGTCTACTGAGAGGTCTTGTCAGTAAAAGGAAATTACAGTGATCTCAGGATATTTTTATTCTTCTAAATATATGATAATCTAAACCAGTGGTCTCCAAACTGCGGCCCGGGGGCCAGATGTGGCCCTATGCTTGCTTTTATTCGGCCCTTGGGGCATTATTCCCCCCATTGGCAGCAACAGGGAGGCATAGTTCCTACCACTGACACCTCACAATGGGGCACTACTCCTCTCCCTGACACCAACTATGGCACACTATTCCTTCCATTGGTACCAATGATGGGTCACTGTTATTCCCAATGACCCCAATGATGGGACACTATTCCTCCCATTGATACCAACAATGGGGTCCTATTCCTCCCACTGATACCAATGATAGGGCACTATTCCTCCCACTGATACCAATGATAGGGCACTATTCCTCCCACTGACACCAATGATAGGGCACTATTCCTCCCACTGATACCAATGATGGGGCCCTATTCCTCCCACTGACACCAATGATGGGGCACTATTCCTCCCACTGATACCAATGATGGGGCCCTATTCCTCCCACTGATACCATTGATAGGGCACTATTCCTCCCACTGACACTAATGATGGGGCTTTATTCCTCCCATTGACACTAATGATGGGGCATTATTCCTCCCAATGATGGGGCCCTATTCCTCCCACTGACAGCAATGATGGGGCACTATTCCTCCCACTGACACCAATGATGGGGCACTATTCCTCCCACTGACACTAATGATAGGGCCCTATTCCTCCCACTGATATCAATGATAGGGCACTATTCTTCCCACTAACACTAATGATAGGGCACTATTCCTCCCACTGACACTAATGATGGGCCCTATTCCTCCCATTGACACTAATGATGGGGCACTATTCCTCCCAATGATGGGGCCCTATTCCTTCCACTGATACCAATGATGGGGCACTATTCCTCCCACTGACACCAATGATGGGGACCTATTCCTCCCATTGACACCAATGATTGGGGCCCTATTCCTCCCATTGACACCAATGATGGAGCCCTATTCCTCCCACTGACACCATTGATGAGGCCCTATTCCTCCCACTAACACAAATGATGGGGCACTATTCCTCCCACTGATACCAATGATGGGGCACTATTCCTCCCACTGACACCAATGATGGGGCACTATTCCTCCCACTGATACCAATGATAGGGCACTATTCTTCCCACTAACACTAATGATAGGGCACTATTCCTCCCACTAACACTAATGATAGGGCCCTATTCCTCCCATTGACACTAATGATGGGGCACTATTCCTCCCAATGATGGGGCCCTATTCCTCCCACTGATACCAATGATGGGGCACTATTCCTCCCACTGACACTAATGATGGGCCCTATTCCTCCCACTAACACTAATGATAGGGCCCTATTCCTCCCATTGACACTAATGATGGGGCACTATTCCTCCCAATGATGGGGCCCTATTCCTCCCACTGATACCAATGATGGGGCACTATTTCTCCCACTGACACCAATGATGGGGCCCTATTCCTCCCATTGACACCAATGATTGGGGCCCTATTCCTCCCATTGACACCAATGATTGGGGCCCTATTCCTCCCATTGACACCAATGATGGAACCCTATTCCTCCCACTAACACAAATGATGGGGCACCATTCCTTCCATTGATACCAGTGATAGGGCACTATTACACGCCTAATACCAATGGTGGGACATTGTTTAATCCCTCTGACACCAGGACATTTTCTTCTCCCACTGGTCACAGTCCTGCCCCTCTAAAGGTTGATGGACAATAAACTGGCCATTTGCTTAGAACGTTTGGAGACCCCCTGATGTAAACAAGTACCAATTTAAAAAAATGTTCCTTCTCTTCTCTACCTCCTTCATTTGTGTCTCACACGCTCCCCCTTCCAGACACTGCAGCTCACAGTGGGAGGTTTCAGCAGCAGAGGCAGTGCTGTCAATCCAGGAAGCAGTGGGCGGGACTAGGTGTGGCAAGGTGCTGATTGACAAGCTACAGTCTTATGAATTAGCAATGACAATACTGATAGCCACACCCCCTGGAACATCTCATCCCACTGTAGTGCAAGCAGACACCGCCTACATGAGATACATACATACGTAAGGATCTAAAATGGTAAGAGATTAAATTAGAACTGCATTGCATTTGAGCACCACAAACCCAAAATGCTATTTAATTAATTGTTAATATTCAAAGCCAACTCCCCCATCCATCCATGTCTCCATGCTTTATTTTGCTGAGAAATCATTTTGAAAAACACCCCCGAGCATTTCTAGCTGTGGCCATCTTGAGTAAGGGCAAATGATTCATGTAGCATTTACTTCCTGGAATCCATCTACCCTTAGCTCAGGCATTGGCTGAGCTGAGAACCCTCCCTCCTCTCCTGAAGACTCATTGGATGTATGACATTGTTTGCCTAGGCATGGAAATCTGGAAGTAACTGATGAAATATATAAAACAATTTAAAACAAATAAATATGATATCCTTTATTGTCCATTTACTGATAGCAGCATAAGGATTAAAAATAGTCCATGTTGACTGAGAGAGTGAAGTTCTGCTTTAAGTAAAACTCGCTAACTAGTCACAATCGACATGTTTTTAACAAACGGTAACAAAAAGTGTTAAAAGAAGCCCATACATCGGTAGCTACAGGCACTGTGGAGTAATTAATCCTCAAAGTTCACAATAGAAGCAGTAAAGTCATTGGAGACCAGTGTAAGCGCCCCACTCTCTCCTCTTCTCCTTTGCCCCTGCATTACATTAAAGATTAGAGGGCTGGCAGGCTGCTAACTCAAACTATTCCTGCAGGCTTGAGGATGAATAATGCCACAGTGCCTGTAGCTACAGAGGTCAGTGTGAGCTGTTTAAAAGTTTATTTACTGCTTGATACGAATAAGTACACATTTGAATGTCCAGTGATGTCATCGGTCTCTAGTGAATGGATAGGCTGCATTCACAGTGATGTCATCGGTCTCTAGTGAATGGATAGGCTGCATTCTCAGTGATGTCACCGCTCTCTAGTAAATGGATAGGCTGCATTCTCAGTTATGTCACTGCTCTCTAGTGAATGGACAGGCTGCATTCTCTGTGATGTCACCGCTGTCTAGTGAATGGATAGGCTGCATTCTCTGTGATGTCACCGCTCTCTAGTGAATGGATAGGCTGCATTCTCAATGATGTCACCGCTCTCTAGTGAATGGATAGGCTGCATTCTCAATGATGTCACCGCTCTCTAGTGAATGGATAGGTTGCAATCTCAGTGATGTCACCACTCTCTAGTGAATGGATAGGCTGCATTCTCAGTGATGTCACCGCTCTCTAGTGAATGGATAGGCTGCATTCTCAGTGATGTCACCGCTCTCTAGTGAATGGATAGGCTGCATTCTCAGTGATGTCACCACTCTAGTGACTGGACAGACTGCATTCTCAGTGATGTCACCGCTCTCTAGTGAATGGATAGGCTGCATTCTCAGTGATGTCACCGCTCTCTAGTGAATGGATAGGCTGCATTCTCAGTGATGTCACCGATCTCTAGTGAATGGATAGGCTGCATTCTCAGTGATGTCATCGCTCTCTAGTGAATGGATAGGTTGCAATCTCAGTGATGTCACCGCTCTCTAGTGATAGGATAGGCTGCATTCTCAGTGATGTCACCGCTCTCTAGTGAATGGATAGGCTGCATCCTCAGTGATGCCACCGCTCTCTGGTGAATGGATAGGCTGCATTCTCAATGATGTCACCGCTCTCTATTGAATGGATAGGCTGCATTCTCAGTGATGTCACTGCTCTGTAGTGAATGGATAGGTTGCATCCTCAGTGATGTCACAGCTCTCTAGTGAACGGATAGGCTGCATCCTCAGTGATGTCACCGCTCTCTAGTGAACGGATAGGCTGCATCCTCAGTGATGTCACCGCTCTCTAGTGAACGGATAGGCTGCATCCTCAGTGATGTCACCGCTCTGTAGTGAATGGATAGGCTGCATTCTCAGTGATGTCACTGCTCTGTAGTGAATGGATAGGCTGCATTCTCAGTGATGTCACTGCTCTGTAGTGAATGGATAGGCTGCATTCTCAGTGATGTCACCGCTCTGTAGTGAATGGATAGGCTGCATTCTCAGTGATGTCACCGCTCTGTAGTGAATGGATAGGCTGCATCCAGCATTTACAGTATGTAGATGTATTGTGGAATTCATACTGTTGCAGTAGTGGGTTGGGTAGGACATAGTTTACTGCAATATTATCTCTGACACATTCTGATGTGCGTTGTGTCGTTATGTGCCACGTGGTCCTCTGTGTTCCAGCCAGAGATAAAAGGCTGAGATGTTTTGATCAGTCAGCGTCCTTCTCCCATCTGTGCGAGGAAATCATTATTCATCGAAAAGCTACAATTGGAGAAAAGTTTTCCCGCTGTCACTGCCACATTCACAAAGCCCAGCCATTGACTGACAGCACTGTATGTCAAATGATGTAAAGAAGGAGCTACCTGGGAGGAAGCATAAGAAGGGATGGCATGCAGGAGGTGCCTGACTACCTGGAAAATGCATGCAGAAACACCCAAAATACACCACTGAATGCACAGGGCAGCCAAGTGTAAAAGAAACCAGAATTTCAACTGTAAAAGCATTAACCAGCCCCAGGCCCAGCCATTAGCTTTGCAGTTTTCCACTTTTTGCAATCAGTGGGCGCAGGGGCGGACTGACAACTCATGGGGCCCCCGGGCAATAGGGGATCATGGGGCCCCTGTGTCTTTGCCCAAACTCAAAAAAGCCTATGAAAAAGGTACCAGGGGCATCTCATGGGGCCCTCTACTGACCCCGGGCCCTCGGGCAGTGCCCGAGTTTCCATATGGTCAGTCCGCCCCTGAGTGGGCGCATTTCCTTCTAGCCTACCTACCAGTGATGATAAAATACTATGACATGAAAAGTGGAAAAATCAAAAAAGACACTGCAGCAGCGAGTTGCAATAAGACATCATTACATGCAGCCTGTTCATTCTGAGTTTATCTCTATATCAGGAGAATGCATTATATTTTGTGGTAAAAAGCCATTAAAATTATTTGCCAGGACACACATCCACATCATATGTACAGACATACACACACAGCTATTATAAAATTTAAACTAGGGATGCACGGACATTTTGGTGGCCAAAAACACAACTTTCGGCCGTTGGCCGAAATAAAAAAAAGCACCTATACAGGTGCCGAGAAAACCCCGCCCCGAGCCGCCGCCATCCCTTGCCGCTGCCCAATCGCCATCCGCTGCTGCCACCAGCCACCGCTCGGTAGTTCTCAGCCTTACTTGAGAAACCATCGATCTCAGCGCTGGGCATAGAGATGAGTGAAGGAAAGATGGCCTCCACACATCTCTATGCGCTTGGAGGACCGGAGCGATGTCACTTCCTGTTCCAGTCTTTTTTTTCTTTTTTTTTAAGCACTAGATGAATGCTTTTTTTTTTATCCAAAGCTTCACATTGTAGAGGAGAGATGTGGGGTCTTATTGACCCCATATGTCTCCATAAAGAGGACCTGTCACTAATTATTTCTATCACAGGGGATGCATGCATTTCTTGTGATAAGAATAAAACTGATTAAACATTTTTTTAAAGGAACAGTGCAAAAAAAAAAAAATTACATACATTTTTTTAAAAAAAGTTTAAAGTGCCCCCATGCTCACACGTAGTGGTGAACGCATACGTAGGCCACGCCCACATATGTAAATGGTGTTCAAACCACACATGTGAAGTATCACCACGAACGTCGGAGCAAGAACAATAATTCTCGCACTAGACCTCCTCTGTAACTTTACACTGCTAACCTGTAGAAATGTTTAAAGCATCACCCATGGAGATTTTTAAGCACTGCAATTTCACACCATTCCAGGAGCGTGCACAATTTTAAAGCGTGACATGTTGGGTATCTATTTACTCGCCGTAACATTCTATTTCATATTTTACATAGAAATTGGGGTATATATTGTTTTTTTTTTCTCAAAGTGCATTTTTTCCAAAAAATATATATTCATTTTTAAAAACTGCGCATTTCGGTTTTCGGCCAAGTGTATTTCGAATTTTCGGTTTCGGCACCAGAATTTATAACCACTAATTTAAATGAACCGCGCATCAATATTTAACATATAATAATGTGCATGTATACCAAACAATAGCATACAGCATAAATTGCCTTTAACAAAGTCCCAAATAGTGCACCGAGTGCTTGTGCTCCACTTAATTGAAATGCTTCATTTCTTCAGTTAAATCAAAGCGCTCCACTGTGCTCAACAAGCTGCCCCACATGGACTAAAACTCACCCTTAGCCAATGACCATCTATTTCTAGAGTGGTCCAAAACCCCCCCAATGGAACAGTTGTCTCTGGATCTCCGCAAGTACTAGGAGAGGCATGTCACCAAAAAACAAAGAGGATATCCCATAGTGTAAAACCGCATGGTGCTTTATTGAGGGGTAAATGTAAAAAAATCTCACAAATAAAGTGCCTGTGCCCGGCACCTGGTGTACTCAGCCTTATTGTTCCTATTGCATAGAACTGAGGACGATCTTTGATCGAAATGCGTTGAGGTTTGATGACGCAACTTCTGCCGATGTTATATCTGCCCTATGGAACGTACGCTGCTCTGAGGAGCGTTTTAGTACCCATAGCCCTTCTGCACATGCTCAGTTTAGTGTGTATTGCTAGAGAGGTGTTTTTTTTTTTCTTGGGAGAGTGCATGTGATCAGCACAGGGCCAATCAGCACTGTCTGACAGAGGTCAGGGGTTTTGCATCCTCCTAGAGCAGAATGAAAACTCCTGCTACAAGCTTTAACCAGTGCTCTGCTGGACACTGATAGAAGTCACAAAACTGTTCTAACTTCTGATGAGAAAAGGTATTTAGCAGTTAATATTTACTAAAATAATTGCATTTCCATGTTCTATGTACTGTTGGAGACCAGATATAGTGAATGCAGGGTACAGGGAGACCAGATATGGTGAATGCAGGGTCCGGGGAGACCAGATATAGTGAATGCAGGGTCCGGGGAGACCAGAAATACTGAGTGCAGGGTCCGGGGAGACCAGATATAGTGAATGCAGGGTCCGCGGAGACCAGATATAGTGAATGCAGGGTACAAGGAGACCAGATATAGTGAATGCAGGGCCACGGAGACCAGATATAGTGAATGCAAGGTCCAGGGAGACCAGATATAGTGAATGCAGGGTCCAGGGAGACCAGATATAGTGAATGCAGGGCCACGGAGACCAGATATAGTGAATGCAGGGTCCAGGGAGACCAGATATAGTGAATTCAGGGTCCGAGAAGACCAGATATAGTGAATGCAGGGTCCAGAGAGGCCAGGTATAGCGAATGCAGGGTTGGGGGAGACCAGATATAGTGAATGCAGGGTCCTGGGAGACCAGATATAGGGAATGCAGGGTCCGGGGAGACCAGATATAGTGAATGCAGGGTCCAGAGAGGCCAGATATAGCGAATGCAGGGTTGGGGGAGACCAGATATAGTGAATGCAGGGTTCGGGGAGACCAGATATAGCAAATGCAGGGTTCGGGGAGACCAGATATAGTGAATGCAGGGTCCTCGGAGACCAGATATAGTGAATGCAGGGTCCGGAGAGGCCAGATATAGTGAATGCAGGGTCCGGGGAGACCAGATATAGTGAATGCAGGGTCCTGGGAGACCATATATAGTGAATGCAGGGCCGGGGAGACCAGATATAGTGAATGCAGGGTCCGGGGAGACCAGATATAGTGAATGCAGGGTCCTGGGAGACCAGATATAGTGAATGCAGGGTCCTGGGAGACCAAATATAGTGAATGCAGGGTCCGGGGAGACCAGATATAGTGAATGCAGGGTCCGGGGAGACCAGATATAGTGAATGCAGGGTCCTGGGAAACCAGATATAGTGAATGCTGGGTCCGGGGAGACCAGATATAGTGAATGCAGGGTCCGGGGAGACCAGATATAGTGAATGCAGGGTCCGGGGAGACCAGATATAGTGAATGCAGGGTCCGGGGAGACCAGATATAGTGAATGCAGGGTCCGGGGAGACCAGATATAGTGAATGCAGGGTCCGGGGAGACCAGATATAGTGAATGCAGGGTCCGGGATTTAGTAACACTTTAAGGAGAATGCATTATATGTTGTGGGAAAAAAGCCATTAAACTTTATTTGCCGGACTCTTACCTTAGGAGCCATGTGTACAGACATACACACACAGGAAAAAGCTATTGTTCATCAGATGAGATGTGCATGGTGCTGAGATCTAAATTGTAAAAAGCATTTTACAAAAACAAACTCCAAATTACACACTTCTAGTTGAACTCCGGGAAAAGCAAATATTCTCTAAAAACATTGGTCATGTATATTCTTCCTTGAATCCTGGTGTACTTTGTGTTTTTCTTCCAGATCTGTGCAGTAATCCAGTGTGAGACTTCCTGTAATAAAAACCACCCACTGTTGCTCTCTCTCCTTGTGCAGAGTGACTGGTCTTGTCTCCGCCCCTTCTGTAGTTTACTGCAAGTAGCCTGTAGTGGGTGGAACTTGCTAGGTCCCTCCCACAGCTCTGCTTTCTGCTCAGACTATGGTGGTGTCACTGCTCGTTTTACAAGGTGATATCTGGGTTTGCAAAGAAATCTGGTGCACACAGATTAGATTTAAAACCTCTGTAGCTGTTGGGGAATATATTTAAATGAGAGTTCAGCTTCAGCTAATGGCTACAAAAAATAATCATTTTTTTTTTAAGGGTTTACGTTAAATTTTGCCTTGCATTGGAATTAGTGACATGACTTAACTGAAAAGTATCTTTCTGCCTTACAAAGGATAGCCGGGGGGCCCTTTCATGTTGTCATACATAGCAATCCATTTAACTCCACTTTGAGTTAATGTACCAAATTCTTTGCCTAAATGAGGTTTGAATATTTCTGCATTAATCTCCAGTTTTTGTCTGATTCCAGAATGGGTTTTTGTCTGCTTGGTCATACTCGGCATTTTTCTCTTCTTCGCTATGGTGGGATTATGCTGGTGCCAGTGCTGCCCGCACAGCTGCTGCTGTTATGTGAGGTGCCCTTGCTGCCCGGAGACCTGCTGCTGCCCTCGAGCCTGTAAGTATCACCATTCATTCCTTCATACAGGTGTTTAATGGCTTGAAGTGAACCTTTAGTCTCAGTTTATTTGGTGAAAGTCCTTAGAGTAGGCATCCCCTGTCTTCTTTCAGATCATATTAGAACACGGGGTGTTTTGGGAGTGGACGTCAACTGAGAATGCCCAGAGTTTGTATTTAAAGCAACTTTGTTGATGCCTTTTCGGTTATCTATTCAGCTCCCCAAAAACATGCATGGATAAAGGAAAGGACAGTGTGATCTCAGGTTTGCTTACATATACGATATATATATATATATATATATATATATATATATATATATATATATATATGTTATATTGACAAAAGTATTGGGCCAGCCCTCCAAATCTTTGGATTCAGGTGTTCCAATCACCTCCACATCCACATGTATAAAATCCATCACCTAGGCATGCAGAGTACTTCTATAAACATTTGTGAAAGAATGCGTCGCTCTCAGGAGCTCAGTGACTCCAAGCGTGGTCCCGTGATAGGTTGCCACCTGTGCAATAAGTCCATCCGTGACATTTCCTGGCTACAAACATTCCACATTCAACTGTTAGTGGGATTATAACAAAGTGGAAGCAACTGAGAACAACAGCAGCTCAGCCACGAAGTGGTAGGCCATGTAAAATGACAGAGCGGGGTCAGGGCATGCAGAAGTGCACAGTGTCAGATGTCTCCAAGAGTCAATACCTAAAGACCTCCAAATTTGGTATGGCCTTCAGATTAGCACAACATGCTTAGGGTCATTGTTATCCTGGAAAGTCCCATGAGCAGCTTTCTCAGGTAATTGACGAGCACATACCCGGCCATCCACATGATGTAAAAGAAAATGTGATTCATCAGACCAGGCCACCTTCTTCCATTGCTCCGTGGTCCAAATCTGATGCTCAACCGCCCATTGTAGGTACCTTTTGGCTGTGGACATGGGTCAGCATAGGCACCCTGACAGGTCTGCTCCATACACAACAAACTGCGATGCCCATTTTTTCTGCACACCAACTTTAGGGACATGTTCACTAGCTGCCTAATATATCTAAACGACTTTCAGATGCCATTATATCAACATAATCAGTATTATTCACCTAACTTGTCAGTGGGGTTATGGCTGGTCAGTGTAGATTTTAGGGAAGGGCATAGATGGTGTAGTAACATAAAGGTTCAGTTACCATTTGATATTTTTATACGCTCAAGTCCAACATATGATAAAAGATTGTTTACAGAGCTTACTGTATATTGCCTGTCATTAACGTTCACTGTCTACATCCACGTGGCCTTTACAAGGGGTGGCCACAGTGTGTCACCTGCCATGCATTCACCTGATGCTAAATCCTAAATAGGTTGAATAGTGAATTAAATTGAATATAGTTGGTTTTTCAGTTTAGAAGACATCAATGGGTTAATTTATTAAAGCTGAAGTTTAATCTGTCTAAATTTTGCCTTCCCTGGTCCAGGAGAGGAGCCTGTACAACTGTACAAGACTGAAAGGAAGGCTGAAGTTCATCTTTAAAGGGGTAGAGACAAAAAAAACACAAATTTCAGAATGACTAGTAGATCCAGAGATATGGCAACTGAAGTTATATGCAAATCTCAGCTTCCACTGACTTCTTAAGCATTCCATTTGGTTCTGTAACAAAAAACCCCACAAATGTCAGAATGACTAGTAGATCCAGAGATATGGCAGCTGAAGTTATATGCAAATCTCAACTTCCACTGACTTCTTAAGCATTCCATTTGGTTAGTAACATGATAGGCAGTCTCACTGACCAGTACAGACACCTTAAGGAGGAAGGGGTGGAGCCAAGCTTGACTTTCACAGGTAATGTGGCGATTTTGAAGTAACTTTAGCTGCCTTAATCTCTGAACCTACAGATCACGTGTGTTTTTTACTTGTAGATAATTTGTCATCAGATGGTTAGTTTTACTTTTTCATAGGTGTACTAATACAATAATAATGAATTGTTCCCTTCTTTTTACTTTCTTTTAGTATATGAAGCTGGAAAAGCTGCAAAAGTCGGCTACCCACCCACTGTACCTACCGCCTGCCCTCCGTACTACATCTCCACTGTTCCTGTAGCTCCCGTTCCAGCACCAATGCTAATGGAAAAGCAGCATGTACCCCCATTGGTGCAAAGTGACTCCCTACCAGGGCAAAATGGTAAATTGGGATTGTAACGCTGGTGAACAGATGGGGCGTGTACAGTGAAATAGGAGGAGGAGACAGATATTTCTGTAGTTACTTCTACGCTATACAGTATAGAGCGCAAAATGAAGTTGCAGAACCAGACTGGGAACAAAAAAGGCATCAGAATATAACTACCAGATTTTCAAAATGAAAGCTGGGGATACCCTATTGATAACACCCACTTCTTGACCACACCTACAAATTCACACCCCTATTTGTAGCCACACCTACCAAATCATAAGCTCATTTTTAAAACTGAATTCCAGGAATTTAGCTCGTTTGTAAAGAAAAAAATGAAAGCACAATTAGATAAGTCCATCGAGGTGCATGACACCTCCTGGGCTTAGCTCTATTATTTATATCCGACAGTTTTATAGTCCTCCTAGAAGACAGCTACAGCTGTAGTTCCAGAAGATTTATGCTGACTATTCTGTGCTCTACGTTGAACAGGAAAGGCGTTGCAACTAATATGGCCTCCCCCTGCCCAATCACAAAAGCCTTGGTATTATGTGAACACATTCACAAAATACAAAGGCTTCTGTGAATAGGTAACAGAGGGGAGGTGTGGGTATAGCTACTCTGTGTGCTTCTCTCCTCTCAGATCTCCTGACTGGCAGAACAATAAACCTGACAAATGTAAATAATAGAGATAAGCCCAGGAGATGCCATGCAGATCCTTGGACTTAACTCATATTATGCTTTCACTTTTTACAAAGTGGCTGAATTCCTGGAGTTCAACTTTAAATGCTCTGAAACAATTGGTACCAGACTTTAGGAACAAGAGGCAGACACCATATTGGGGTAGCGTGTGTGGCGCCATCCCCAACATAGCTGTACAGTGCATAGGAAAGCCGGCCCAAGAAACGTTTGCCTCAAATTTGCATATGGCTCCAAAATACATTGCCAGGAATGTTTCCAGGGGACAGACCTCTGAAAATGGCGACTCCCCATTGCAAATGGGAGCATTCCGTTGCAAATGGGGACTGGCCCTTGCAAATAGGGACAGATGGCAACCATACATCATGCAGCCCTCTAGAGTAATTTAGCTTTCCACTGTTTGCTCTCTGAAATTGAACAGGTATCACGTACCTGGTGCTGGAGGCCAATGGAGAGAGGGCTTCCCTCGCAGCAGCTAAGTTCCAGACTCCCCTGAAGATGGAACAGAAGGGGTCAGGCACAAAGTAGCACGGGTCTCCTGCTGAAATGCTTGCAGAAATAATCTGATTAGGATGCTTGTCAGAGGAAAGCCCAGGAGTACAGCTAGTTCACTGGAGTGCTGTCTGCAGTCAGGTGGCACCCGTGAGAAGCAGCGGATAGGAAAGTAGTCGGTTCGAAGCCAAGGTCAGGTGCCAGGTGAAGATCAGAGCAAGTGTACTTAGGAGGATAACGGGGGTCATACAAAGGAGAACAGGGAGAGATGATCCTTTAGACAAGTTGGGGTCAGGTCAGGAGTTGGGCAGAAGACAGGTCCAGAGGCAAGCCAAGTCAGTAACAGACATTCACAGAACCATGGGAACACAGGCACAAACACAATGGGCAGCCGAAGATTAACCAGCAATTGCAGAGAGTGCCTGGCTTCCTTATAAAGGCTGTCTGGCGCCAAACTGGGCTGGGGGCGTGCATAGCAGTGCACATGCGAGTTCTGGCATGCATCTGTGCTTGCACAAATACACATTGTTGTGTGCATTCCTGCAGCCATGCAAAGTACTGACAGGAACGCCAGGTCTTCGAGCACCTCTGCAATGGACAGTGCCCCGACAACAGGGTACAGCAATGGACAAGGCTTAAGTAATTGTATGCAGCAACTGTCTGCTTTTGGCAGTTTGTGATCTGTGTCTCCAGTAATCACATAAATGAAGTATATTAGTCATCCAGTGTGACTGCGCCCTTGTGGACAAAGCCAGCGCCATAAAGACATGGTTTGGTGTGGAGGAACTTGAGTGGCCTGTACAGATCTCTGACCTCAACCGTACTGAACACCATCCATAAAGACATGGTTTGTTGAGTGTGGTGTTGAGGAACTTGAGTGGCCTGTACAGGGCCCTGACCTCAACCCTACTGAACACCATCCATAAAGACATGGTTTGTTGAGTGTGGTGTGGAGGAACTTGAGTGGCCTGTACAGGGCTCTGACCTCAACTCTCCTGAACACCATCCATAAAGACATGGTTTGTTGAGTGTGGTGTGAAAGAACTTGAGTGGCCTGTATAGAGCCCTGACCTCAACTCTACTGAACGCCATCCATAAAGACATGGTTTGTTGAGTGTGGTGTGAAGGAACTTGAGTGGCCTGTACAGAGCCTTGACCTCAACCCTACTGAACACCATCCATAAAGACATGGTTTGTTGAGTGTGGTGTGAAAGAACTTGAGTGGCCTGTATAGAGCCCTGACCTCAACCCTACTGAACACCATCCATAAAGACATGGTTTGTTGAGTGTGGTGTGAAGGAACTTGAGTGGCCTGTATAGATCCCTGACCTCAACCCTACTGAACACAATTCATAAAGGCATGGTTTGTTGAGTGTGGTATGGAGGAACTTGAGTGGCCTGTACAGAGCCCTGACCTCAATCCTTCTGAACACCATCCATAAAGACATGGTTTGTTGAGTGTGGTGTGAAAGAACTTGAGTGGCCTGTATAGAGCCCTGACCTCAACCCTACTGAACACCATTCATAAAGACATGGTTTGTTGAGTGTGGTGTGGAGGAACCTGAGTCGCCTGTACAGAGCTTTGACTTCAACACTACTCAACATCTTGATGAAATGGAACTCCACTTGTGCGCTAGGTCATTTCATCCAACCTCAGTACCTGACCTGACAAATACTCTTGTAGCTAAATGGGCACAAATTTCCATAGACACTCCAGAATATTGTGGAGAACCTTCTCAGAAGAATGGTATAAGCAGTCAGCAGTGATACATACCATTAATGCCTACCCAAGCCTAAAACACTAGTTTGGGCTAGAATTAACCCTTTTAAAATAACTATCCATTTCTTGTTTCTGCAGTGCGAAAAGGCTACCGTATTCAGGCCGACAAGGAGCGAGATTCCATGAAGGTCCTTTATTACGTGGAGAAAGAACTAGCCCAGTTCGACCCGGCCCGCCGGATGCGAGAGAGATGTAGGTGTTTTTTTTTGTAGAGTACAGCATCAGTGAAAGACTAATTTCAGCATACAAGAGTCGGTGTTTAATCTGAGATTTCTGAACCTCTGCGAAATTGCATCATTTTATTAATAGTTGATGACTACCCACACAATGAGTCACCTATTCTTAGCGCTGTCATTTCTCTGCCTGTTCATGGATGTTCATTCTATTATCTGCATCAGAACTTTGCTTTATGGTACAGAACATAAACACAGACTCACAGCTATAGACTCACAGACCCTGAAGACTCAAAATATTCAGCTTTTTAATTCACAGTAGCTGACAGTATAATATCATCACATATCCTGGTGTGCATATTATATCAGGGAACCTGAACTCAGTCTTTTCAGAGCAAATTTACCACCCCCCATTCCCGGTAGCACACTCTAACCTGCCTCTTGCTCCCCTGCTGCTTTGGTTGGCCACCAAGAGCAATTACAAATTCAGTGATTGGCCCTTCAATATCACATGAGGGTAGGCAGAGTTCCTTGCCTTCTGAAGCCCCTAGGTCAGGACTTGGAGCTTACAGAGGGCTTCCTCTCTAGGTCAGGACTTGGAGCTTACAGAGGGCTTATTCTCTAGGTCAGGACTTGGAGCTTACAGAGGGCTTATTCTCTAGGTCAGGACTTGGAGCTTACAGAGGGCTTATTCTCGAGGTCAGGACTTGGAGGTTACAGAGGGCTTATTCTCTAGGTCAGGACTTGGAGCTTACAGAGGGCTTATTCTCTAGGTCAGGACTTGGAGCTTACAGAGGGCTTATTCTCTAGGTCAGGACTTGGAGCTTACAGAGGTTTTATTCTCTAGGTCAGGACTTGGAGCTTACAGAGGGCTTATTCTCTAGGTCAGGACTTGGGGCTTACAGAGGGCTTATTCTCTAGGTCAGGACTTGGAGCTTACAGAGGGCTTATTCTCTAGGTCAGGACTTGGGGCTTACAGAGGGCTTATTCTCTAGGTCAGGACTTGGAGGTTACAGAGGGCTTTTTCTCTAGGTCAGGACTTGGAGCTTACAGAGGGCTTATTCTCTAGGTCAGGACTTGAAGCTTACAGAGGGCTTATTCTCTAGGTCAAGACTTGGAGCTTACAGAGGGCTTATTCTCTAGGTCAGGACTTGGAGCTTACAGAGGGCTTATTCTCTAGGTCAGGACTTGGAGCTTACAGAGGGCCTCCTCTCTAGGTCAGGACTTGGAGCTTACAGAGGGCTTCCTCTCTAGGTCAGGACTTGGAGCTTACAGAGGGCCTCCTCTCTAGGTCAGGACTTAGAGCTTACAGAGGGCTTCCTCTGTAGGTCAGGACTTGGAGCTTACAGAGGGCTTATTCACTAGGTCAGGACTTGGAGCTTACAGAGGGCTTCCTCTCTAGGTCAGGACTTGGAGCTTACAGAGGGCTTATTCTCTAGGTCAGGACTTGGAGCTTACAGAGGGCTTATTCTCTAGGTCAGGACTTGGAGCTTACAGAGGTTTTATTCTCTAGGTCAGGACTTGGAGCTTACAGAGGGCTTATTCTCTAGGTCAGGACTTGGAGCTTACAGAGGGCTTATTCTCTAGGTCAGGACTTGGAGCTTACAGAGGGCTTATTCTCTAGGTCAGGACTTGGAGCTTACAGAGGGCTTATTCTCTAGGTAAGGACTTGGAGCTTACAGAGGGCTTATTCTCTAGGTCAGGACTTGGAGCTTACAGAGGGCTTATTCTCTAGGTCAGGACTTGGAGCTTACAGAGGGCTTATTCTCCAGGTCAGGACTTGGAGCTTACAGAGGGCTTCCTCTCTTTGCTCATGGCAGTGAGTGAATGAGTGTTGCTGGGGAGGGTGGAAGTGAAGTGAGTCTGTTGCTTTTCCCTGGCATGGCAAATCACAGATCCACGTTGAAAATGCCAGGATAACCACACCTTTCATTAAAGAGAGTTAAAAAGCCTAAAGCAGTTGTATGCATGCACATGAGCAGCCCTGACATTTACACCATATCTGAGCTATAAGTCAATTTTTTCCCACAATCCTAAATGTTCAGTCTACACAAAACTGATATTTACTGTACATTTATGATAGATGCTAGAGCCCTGGAGCCCAACCATCTGCCCTTTGTCCCTTTTTGTGTGGCCCCTTGGGGACCCTGCAGACACTAATCTTTGTTTCCCTGTTGCCCTGCTACAGCAGTATTATCTAGCAGTCTAATGTAATGTGTCTCTAGTCTGCTAATGTCTCTTGAAGCATCAACTTCTGTATCTTGTTCACAGTCTCCAACAGTCTCTTGCAACATGCTGCAGTCTCTGACCATCTCTTGTATCATGTCTGCAGTCTCTGATCATCTCCTGTATCATGTCAGAAGTCTCTAACCATCTCTTTCACCATGTGTGCAGTCTCTGACCATTTCTTGTATCATGCCTCCAGTCTCTGATCATCATTTGAATCATGTCCACAGTCTCTGACCATCCCTTGTATCATCTACGCAGTTTCTGACCATCTGTTGTATCATGTCTGCAGTCTCTGACCATCTATTTCATCAAGTGCACAGTCTATAACCATCTCTTGTATCATGCCTTCAGTCTCCGATCATCTCTTGAATCACGTCCCAAGTTTCTGACCTGCCCATGTATCATGCCCCCAGTCTGTTACCATCTCTTGTATCATGTCCTCAGTCTCTGATCATCTCTTGTATCATGTCCTCAGTCTCTGATCATCTCTTGTATCATGTCCTCAGTCTCTGATCATCTCTTGTATCATGTCCTCAGTCTCTGATCATCTCTTGTATCATGCTCCAGTCTGTGATCATCTCTTGTATCATGTCCTCAGTCTCTGATCATCTCTTGAATCATGTCCACAGTCTCTGACCATCTCTTGTATCATGCCCCCAGTCTCTAACCATCTCTTGTATCATGTCCACAGTCTCTGACCATCTCTTGTATCATGTTTACAGTCTCTGACCATCTATATAATCAAGAGCGCAGTCTCTAACCATCTCTTTTATCATGCTCCAGTCTCAGATCATCTCCTGAATCATGTCCACAGTCTCTAACCATCTCTTGTATCATGTCCCCAGTTTCTGATCATTACTTGTATCATGCCCCCAGTCTCTAACCATCTCTTGTATCATGTCCACAGTTTCTGATCATCTCTTGAATCATGTCTACAGTCTCTGAATATCTCTTGTATCATGTCTAAAATCTCCGATAATCTGTTTCATCAAGAGTGCAGTCTTTAACCATCGCTTGTATCATGCTCCCAGTCTCTGATCATTTATTGTATCATGCTCCCAGCTCCTTATCATCTCCTGTATCATGTCCACAGTCTCTAACCATCTCTTGTATCATGTCCACAGTTTCTGATCATCTCTTGTATCATGTGAGCAGTCTCTGACCATCTCTTGTATCATGTCCTCAATCTCTGATCGTTTCTTGAATCATGTCCACAGTCTCTCACCATCTCTTGTATCATGTCTAAAGTCGCTAACCATCTCTTGTATAATGTCTACAGTCTCTGACCATCTCCTGTATCATGTCCACAGTCTCTAACCATCTCTTGTATCATGTCCTCAATCTCTGATCGTTTCTTGAATCATGTCCACAGTCTCTCACCATCTCTTGTATCATGTCTAAAGTCGCTAACCATCTCTTGTATAATGTCTACAGTCTCTGACCATCTCCTGTATTATGTCCACAGTCTCTATCTATCTCTCTTATCACGGTCACAGTCTCTGAGCATCTCTTTTATCATATTTACAGTCTCCAACAATCTCTTATATCATGCCAATAGACTTTACTGTCTCTAAGACTGAATATTTACTTGATTTTTAAGGGAGGCCCATGGTGATGTCAGGGGTCGCACTTAAGGCCCCCCATATCAAGAATGTTGACCACCACTGTGCTAGCGAGTTAAAGGGTATACAGGGTGGCTTTGTATGCAATGCCTTTATTTGTTGTGGTCAAGACAATAAAAATATTTTTGTAATCTTTTTTTCCCATCAGGCGAATACAAAATATTATATATTTATTTGTGTGTGCACATAGATAAGTTGACATAGAGTACATTTTTTCAGAAAAATTAAAAACATATTTGTCACATGTATTTTCACTGAGTTTAAAAGAAAAGTATGACCAAGGCTTATTTGGTCATACTTCTCATGTGGGTAACAAGAGTACACTTATTTTTGCACATCTGTGACCCAGAATCAGCCAACAGCAGGCTAAAGTTCGCTGTCGGCTGACTTCACAGACCCTCACCACTCCCTGAGAGGATCCAGACAATAATGTCGGAATCCACCCAGATTGTTGATCAGCAACTGGCTCAGTCCCTCAGCATGCCACTGAAAGCCTGAGCCAGTCACTCCTGCCCCCACCCATCCCGGCACTCCAGTGAGCGCTGGAGGGGCAGAGCAGAGAACAAGTGACTGATCCAAGAACTGAGGGATTAGCGGTCACGTCAGAGGCTAAAGGCACACACTAGGCTCTACCTATAATTAAAATGATCTTTTGAAGGGGCTGATGATGATTTCATTTGAAGAGTTAGTTCATTTTTGCAAATAAACTGCCTATGAAGGTGAGGGGCAGTTGTAGATAAAGAAAAAAATAAACAATGCAGCTTTGACTAAAGTTGGATAAATCCCTTGCTATGTAGGCCATTTACATACCTCCCAAGCCTGGCTGAAAAACTCCCAGACATGGCATCATTCCGTCCTGTTTTGTTGCTAGGACGTTACTAAGACACTCCACACATATGAGGTCCACTATTTCCTCAGTCGCATTATCTCTGAGCTCAGAGCTACTGCAGCAGGAAAGAGAGAATGGAAGTGGTTTGGAATTGTCTGGTAATGTCTTAAAGTGATATTTAGCCCAGGTTCACATATATGCGGTGCGGTACATCGCATGTGATTCCCACAGGAACCGCACTGCATTTCTGTGCAAACCACATGCGATTTGTGTGCGGTGTGATTGGAGCCATACATTTTGTATGGCTCTATTCGCACCGCACCCGCACCAAAAACGTGCAGGACCCTTTTTTTGGTCCGCACTAGAATCGGATCGCATGGGTATTAACACCTATGCGATCGGATTCTGCACATCGCACCGCGTTTTGCGGACCGCTTTTAGGTGTTGTTAACTTAACCACTTGGCGCCGGTGCCTCCCGGCCCTTTAAGGGTTTTAGAAGCCGGGAGGCGGGGTGGGGTTTTAGGGTCATGTGACCGCCATGATTCACTGTCATGGCGGTCACATGCTCCAGAAAGGTCCCGATCCAAAGAGGGGATCGGGACCTTTCCGTGAGTACCAGACGTGTGCTGGGAGCGCACAGGGCACGCACTTTCAGCACATATGTTTTTCTTAACCTCCCTAGCGGTCTGATAATGTCCATATTTCTGTGCTCAAAGCGGTACATTTTTTTGCATGGAAATATGTATGTTTTTTTTATTGTAGGCTGTAATTTTTAGGAATAACTCACTGAAATCTGTCCGAACAAGAGTCTAGTAAACATCCCGGGTATGATAAAATTTGAAACACGAAATCATATATTATAATTTAATAAAAAATAATAATATAATAATAATAAATTTAATTCAATAATATAATCAAACCAAAAACACTGACATTTGAAATATAGCTCCAAGTTCGCACATCGCTGAGCAAAGTCGCAGAATCGTTTTCAGTGTCTGATGAGGAATTTCCCCCACGAATCATTATCACTCAATTCTGCAAGTGGTTCTGATTTACTATCGCTGTTCTCTAGCCGGTCTAAAACCGCTTTTGACCTAAAGGGATGCTTTTTGGACGTCATGGACGTTTCTCAGTTTCCAGGCAGAAAGAACAGTAAAAATGCAGGCAGGGCGCCGGACAAAGCACTCGGGACAAAATGTATGTGAAATGGTTTGATACAGGAATGTTATACTATGTGATTTTAGTGTATTTAGTGAATGTCACTTTTTGTCTTTTTTAAATTTCCTGCCAATTCCATACCCCGTACGTCCCGACGCTCGCAGGGGACGGAACCCAGATGACAGATGCCGGCATCAGGACATTGCCGGGGACACTGCAGGAGGGACATTGCGGGAGCGCAGGACAAGGTAAGTGATCGAGGGATCACGGAGCAGCGCCGCATGGTAAGCCCGAGTGTAGCTCGGGGTAACCGCTTGTGGTACTGAAACTTTACCCCTTTACCGCCAGGGAGGTTAATTGCAAATGTGTGGCCGCTCGGCATCAAGGCCCAGATGCTGGGAGGCCGCAGGCAAATTTGCGTGCGGCCAGCGCCAAGAGGCTAACATACACACCTGCAGTGGTTCACATTAACGGGGTGCGATTCTGATCACACTGAAAACACTGCAAATTCCGCACCGCATCAGTGTGAATCAGGGCTAAACATTCAGCTTTTTTAAAAAAGAAAATAACAAACATGTCATACTTACCTTCTCTGCGTAATAGTTTGCCCCGATCCTCCTCTTCTCAGATCCCCCGCTACACTCCTGGCTCCGTCCCCTTGACCAGTGCCCCCAATAGCAAGCCGCTGTAAGACACATAGAGCCGTGGCTCGCCCCCAATCTCATTTTCTCACTGGCTGTGATTGACAGCAGTGGGTGTGGGGGGGGGGGAAGCTGCACGCAGAAGGAGGCTTTTTACCTTCATGCCTAGAATGCATGAAGGTAAAAAAACCTTCAGCCTTTACAACCACTTTAAAGCGGAGCTCCAGTCAAACCTAAAAATATAAAAGTCAGCAGCTTCAAAAATTGTAGCTGCTGACTCTTAAAAAACAGCCACTCACCTGTCTCATGATCCAGTGCTGTACTCACCGCAGCCGGTTCACCAGTCGTCCTCGCTCCGCGGTGTTAAGTGTGGGCACCCAGCTGTAACAGCTTGCGGCTTCACAGCCAGGTGCCCACTGCGCATGCACGAGCAGCGCTGCACCTTGAATGATATACCTTGATCGTCAGAAGACTACGGGGAGGACAACTTCCACTTTCGATTGCCTAGGCAAACGAGAGCGGGTACCTATCAAAATCAGGTACCCGCTCCCCGAAGGTGTCAATTCCTCATGGGGAGCGGGGGATCAGTACTTCCCCTTTTGGGTTGATCTCCACTTTAACCACTTCCAGTCCGGACACTTTCACCCCCTTCCTGCCCAGGCCAATTTTCAGCTTTCAGCGCTGTCACAATTTGAATGACAATTGCGCGGTCATGCAACACTGTACCCATATGAATTTTTTAGCATTTTTTTGAGACAGATAAAACTTTATTTTGGTGATATTTATTCACCACTGGGATTTTTTTTTTTTTTTTTGCTATATAAATGAAAAAGTCCAAAAATTTTGAAAAAAAAGTGTTTTTCTTATAAAATTTTGCAAATAAATAATCTTTCTTTATAAATCTTGGCCAAAATGTATTCAGTTATCTTTTTAGCAAAAAAAAAACCCAAATTAGTTTATAACCAAAAATTATAATTTTCCAAAATTTATTTTTACATTTCTATGTTATTTTTCTTATATTACTTATGTTGGTTGTTTTTTTACATAGTGTCACCCTAACAGTACAGTGTCACAATAGTGACACTGTACTACTTGTGGGGGGTGATGAAGATTTTTTTTTTTCATTTACACTGATAATTTCTCCTTCTCACTGGCTGCATTCTTGCAGCCATTGAGAGCTACTGAGTGAGCTGTGATTAGTCACAGCTTGTCACATGGTACAAGGCTGTTGTGAATAGCCTTGTACCATGTGACCTCTGTGATCATTCACAGATTTCACACGTAGTAAGCAATGATGTCAGAAGTGACATCTTGCTTACTACTCTTCATGTGATCATTTATTGGCCAATCAGTGATCACATGATCGGGACCTCACACAGAGGTCCTGTATAATGATCGGTGTTCCACTGTTTCCTCCGGACACAGCGGGCACCGGATCGCGGTGCTGCGTGCTCCCAGGGAGCATGCACAAGCAGGGAGCGGGGAGGACATTTATAAACGGCCGCCCGCCCCTGTACTGCTCCCATCCGGCTGTTTATATACATGGGCCGGATGGGAAGTGGTTAACAACTTCCTAGCAACAAGACAGGACAGAAGGATGTATGGTAACTAAAATCAGTGAGCGCTTCAAATTGTAGCAGCTATAGCACATAAAAGGCAACCAAAACACAAACCTCATTAATATATATATATAAAAGTGCAGCGCTAAAAATGTTATACTCCAGTCCAATAATGGTATATCAATAGGAAGATAGAATCATATTATAAATAAATACTAATTATGCTTCAGTCCGGTAAAATCAATCCTGAAAACTGGCCTGGGCAGGGAGGTGTAAAATTGCCCGGTATTAAACTGGTTAGGGATACAAATGTGTAGAAATTGTAGGTTTCTATTAAAAGACCTCCATTCATTTGGACAGGTCAATGAATAAGAACATCCTGTAGGATCTATTTATCAATATTTTTACCTAGGATTCACATATTTTTTCATAGACTCCGATGTGAACATGTGTAAATGTGTAAATCATTAATAAATAGATAAATAGCCTTTTGGAATTGCCACCACAATTCCAGCTCCTGCTGGCTCATTCCTGCGAGGAGAGGGATGGAATTTGCTTTAGCACGTTTTTCTTCGACAATGAAAGTAATTTGCTGTGTTTCAATGGTTCCTTTGTACATGGTAAATACTGTAAGTCTTTCATTAGTAATAATAAAACATATATGCTTCATCAGAAGTGTGTAAGACAGATATGAAAAACCTTACACGGCTGTCATTGATGTGCCTGCATTCAAGAATCTCATTTCCCACCCGTGATAATTGCAATTTCTCTTCTTTTACAGTTATTTAGATAACATGATTGTAAACCTTGAAGGTATTGTTTTCCTTACAGCTGCAATTTTCTGTTTCTCTACGAAGGTAGAATTCCCTCACTGATAATGTCTCCATGGTGCAAAATGTTGGATGACATATTCTTCTGTCTTGGGATTGCGCATCCATGTTGACAAGCAACCAATCACAAAACAGGAAGACAGGAAAATATTACAACTGAACCATGGATATGTTCGTGGATATTTTCAAGAGATGCACTAAATGGCCAAGAGTTTGTGAACCCTTGACCATTACATTTGCAGCCCCCCAAACTGACTTCAAGTGTTTCCATTGAAGAGTGCTGTTAAGCTACCCATACACAAAATCGATCAAAATTTGGCTGGTTCAGCAGGGACTGGCAACATTTTGATCCATGTTTGGGCACTGTGGTTAAACAGGTTGACTGCTGTTCAGCCACCCTGTCAAATCAATCAGTGCTGCAGGCTGTAGACTGCAGCACTAATCAGTGTATTATGATGGCCGGGAAGTCTCCCCACTGTTAGAGCACAAAGACACAGCAAGGAGGTTTCCCCCATCAACTTTGAGTGTGTGGATGGGGGAATCTTCATTCAACCCACTAGCTGAACAAAAAAAAACAGACTCATCTATGGGCTGTCTTAATGCTTCAGCACACTGTGACGGAAGCGTAGGCAGGACAGAATACACAAAGAAGATGATGAACACACAAAGCTTTATTGAACTATGGAAGGCACTCAATCAGGGTAGGAAGGTAGCGTCCAGGTACTCAAAAAGGGGAAGAGAGGGGAGGAGCACAAAATAATGGTAATCCGGCCCGCGATAGGGTAATCTAAGAAGCAATGGCCCGAGCACTCGGGGGGGGGGGGCAGTCCAGGTAGCTACGATACTCCAGACACGCAATAGGCAGTCCGAGCAAGTATTAATCCCGGCACACAATAGCGACAGTTCAGGTAGCAATAATCTGGGCACTCAATGGGGCAGTTCAGACAAGGGTAATCTGGGCACACAATGGGGGGCAGTTCAGGGCATGCCGCAACATGTGGCTTGTAGGGACACTCACGGTAGGCGGCTTGCAGACACTCAGCAGCAGGCGGCTTGCTGACAGGGATGACCAGCGATCAGCAGACAGGGACGACCAGTGATCAGCGGACAGGGACGACTAGTGATCAGCAGACAGGGACGACCAGCGATCAGCGGACAGGGACGACCAGCGATCAGCGGACAGGGACGACTAGCGATCAGCAGACAGGGACAACCAGCGATCAGCGGACAGGGACGACTAGCGATCAGCAGACAGGGACCCGATAGGTGGCTTGCAGACACTCAGCAGCAGGCGGCTTCCAGGGACACTCACGATAGGCGGCTTGCAGGCTCTCAGCAGCAGGCGGCTTGCAGACAGGGACGACCAGCAATCAGCAGACAGGGACGACCAGCGATCAGCAGACAGGGATGACCAGTGATCAGCGGACAGGGACGACCAGCGATCAGCAGACAGAGACAACCCGCGATCAGGAGACAGAGACGACCAGCGATCAGCAGACAGAGACGGCCAGCGATCAGCAGACAGAGACGGCCAGCGATCAGCAGACAGAGACGGCCAGCGATCAGCAGACAGAGACAACCCGCGATCAGCAGACAGAGACGACCAGCGATCAGCAGACAGAGACGGCCAGCGTTCAGCAGACAGAGACGACCAGCAGACAGGGACCCCCACGGCTCTCAGGTAGGCACACGGAAGGCTTCAGCAGGTGTGGACACAGCAGGCTTGCAGATAGGGACACAGCAGGCTTCAGGGGCTCGGCGGGGTCATGGCTGTGGGGTCTGGCCTCAGCGCAGACCCCACACAGCACCCTGTCTCGAGCAGGGATCGAGCACACACGCACCCACCGGGGTCCCGCGCCGGCCTTCTTAAGCCGGCCCAGCGTCGGGTTGCCGGGGCAACAAGGCCCTGCCCCCTCGACACGCGCCACGCTCTCAAGAGTGCGGCCTTTGTCTCCGGCGCGGGAAACCTTGTGCCCTCGCTGTGCCCGCCGGGGGGCGCGCAGAGACACCTTGGCGGCCCTTTGCCGGGGATTCTTGGTGGGGTGCCCGAGAGGTGCTAAGCGCACCACAGGGGCGTCTCCTCCCATCCTGCACAGCCCTTTAATGTAGGCTGGCAGGACGCGAGGAATCTGCAAGGGGGGAGGGAGGGGTGAAGGGATACGGCAGAGGGACAGCAAGCAAAGGGGGGTAAGGAAGGCACAGGCACTCCGTGACACACACATAAATGGAAAATTGTATCAAATGCTTACCATAACTTTCCTTTCCTGGCGCCAGTCCGTGGCAGCAGACATGTTGTAGCATCCCACCCTGCCCCCTTCACCAAGATGTTTGAGCATTATGTGTCAGAAAATTAATTTACAGTGCTCCCCCTAAGCATAAATTCCCTCTCCTCCCAGTACTAATCCGCCCCCCTGATGAAATCCCACCTCCCAGCACAAATCTTTGCCCTCCCCCCGCTCAAATGCTCTCTATCCCCATATGCACCAAGCACAAATCTGGGGGGATCCCCATATGCACCAAGCACACACACAAAAATTCCCCCTCTTAGCACAAATTATGAAACCCACAAATCCCCCCCCCCCCCTCCAAATCCTCCCTGCCAGCACAAATTCCCCTCCCCCAATCCTTCATCCTAGCACAAATCACCCCCCCCCCTTCTGAATTTCCCTCCTAGCACAAATCCCCCCCCCCATCATCCCTTCTAGCACAAATCCCCCCTCCCCCCAAAAAAAAATCCCCTCCTAGCACAAATACACTACCCCTTTAACTATATCACCTTTTCTAGCACAAATTTCCCTCCCTAGCACGAATACTCTTCCCCCATCCCCCTTCCCAACACAAATCCCCTCAAATCACCACTCCTAGCGTACCTCCAAAAATTTCCCCTTTCTAGAATAATACCCCTGCCAACTCCCAAATTCCCCCTCCCAACACAAATCTGCTCCCCCCAATCTTTTCTTGCCAACCTTCCAAATCATATGATACCAAAGTGGCCAATCCTAGCATACCTCCCCAAATTTCCCCTTTCTAGAATAATTCGTACCCCTGCCACCCCTTAAATTCCCCCTCCCAACACAAATCCCCCCCCCCCCGATCTTTTATTGCCAACCCCCCACCTCATATGATACCAAAGTGCCCAGAGCAGCCTCCCCTCCTGCCCACCCCTTGTCCCAGCTCTTGGTTGTAGTATGCTGTCATGTTGACACCAGGAAAATGGAAAATTGTAGCAAATACTGGTCACCCTAAACTCTGAAGGACAATACACTGGCCCTTTATTTAGAAAGTTTAGAGACCCTTGCTGTAGAGGAACTCCAGTGGCCTGCACAGATCTGTGACCTCAAGACCAACGTTAGTACCTGACCTCACAAATGATATTTTGGCTGAAATAGACAGATACATTCAAATTAACATTTTCCTCCAGAATGAAAGGGGGCACTAACTTTTTTCAGTAGTCTTTAGGACCAACAGGGTAGAACTGAAGAAGCCCACACTGGGTAGTGAAACTGCAGCTGAGCACCACTATAACATATAAATGTTACTATATCCATTCTCACTTTGTAGGCAGTAATAGCTTCTTGTATTATGCTGTTGCGTAGTTTTCATGGCCATTATAGCTAAAGTGATCTCCTCTCATACTTGTATTACTTTTCGCATTTCATTTCCTTTCCTAGACAGCCACACAATCTCGGAGCTAAGTTCCCTACACGATGACAATTCCCACTTCAACCGCTCCTATCGCCAAGTGCGCAGGAAGCCTCTCCCTTCCAGCTGTAATGTCGATGGGGATGCAGAATACTGGTCCGGCGTTGTTGGGGGGACCACGAGGTCTTCCAAATTCAGGGATGACAGAGAGAGCTTCAGGAGTAGGTGAGTAAATGGGTTCCAAAGATTTTCATACCTGTTAGTGTACAACAAAAAACTGTAGATTATTATTATTATTATACAGTATTTATAAAGCGCCAATAGTTCGCTCAGCACTGTACATTACAAAGGGGGACAGAACATGTGACAGAACAATACCAATACAATGCAAAACATGAGGGGATTGAGGGCCCTGCTCTTTCGAGCTTACAATCTAGGAGGGGAGGGGATGGTGGCACAGGAGGAGATAGCTGTGGGGGATGGGGTGGTAGGAAGAGTGGAGGAGGTCGGCAAGTTAGCAGGGGGTGGGGTAGGCTTCCCTGAAGAGATGAGTTTTCAGGGTGCGCCTAAAGGAGAGGAGAGTAGGTGATAATCTGATGGGTTGGGGCAGGGAGTTCCAGAGGATGGGTGACACCCTGGAGAATTCCTGGAGGCGGGCATGAGAGGAGGAGACCAGGGAACTAGAGAGAAGGAGGTCTTGTGAGGAGCGGAGTGTGCGTGTTGGGCGGTACTTGGATATTAGGTCAGTGATGTAGTTCGGGGCAGTATGGTGGACGGCTTTGTACGTCAGTGTTAGGATTTTGAATTTGATCCGTTGCGGAAGCCAGTGGAGGGATTGGCAGAGGGGGGTGGCGGAAACAGAGCGGTTGGAAAGGTGAATGAGTCTGGCATGGCAGCTGTATTCAGGATCGACTGAAGCGGGGATAGCCAGCGGCGAGGCAGGCCAGTGAGGAGGGAGTTGCAGTAGTCGAGTCGTGATATGATGAGGGAGTGGATGAGCTGTTTAGTGGTTTCTGGGGTTAGGAACGTGCGGATTTTGGCGATGTTGCGGAGGTGGAGTCTGCACGAGTTTGTTAAATACTGTACTTTAGATACTTTACCCCTGATCCATTGAGAATGACTAAAGCTGTCCACTCAGACTGCCACCATATTGTTCAGTCTGCAAAGCTAAGGTGGAAGTGGCCAGAGATGAAAGAAACATTTTACAACCAAAATGTAAAACTGAGCACACAGTGGGGGGAGATTTGCTAAAACTGGAGCGCTCAGAATCTGGTGCAGCTGGTAGCTAATCAGCTTCTAACTTCAGCTTGTTCAATTACGCTTTGGCAATATAACCTGGATGCTGATTGGTTTCTAAGCAGAGCTGCACCAGATTTTGCACCCTCCAGTTTTATTAAATAACCCCCAATGCACGGTCTGATTGTAAATTCGAGTTAAAAAGTCTGACACGACCCCCCCACCTCTCCAGCTGAACCAGAGCTAGAGCTCTCCAGTCAAAAAAGTTCATGCTCTCTGCTGATTGGAAAGCTCTAGCTCTGACTTATCGGGGGGGGGGCATATGAACACACACACAATTTCTACATTTGTACAATTTTTACCATGTGACTGACCTGTTATGGAGTCCTGATACCTCCATGTATAAGTAGCTGATACAGCTGCTAATATGCAAACTAGAATACCTTCTGTACCAGGCACAGACCTTTTTACTGTGCCTGTCCACCTTTGGACAGATCACTAGGGGTGAAAAGAGCGATGCTTTTTTCTTTACTGCCCTTACTCCCACCATTGACAGTTATGACAAGAAAAGTAGAAGACACCCCAAGACAAGAGAGGACCATGACTGTTGAAGGGAATGGGGAATCTTGTGACAGGTTACCTTGTTAGGTTGTGTTTCTGCAAGGTTTTTATTTCTCAGTGCGTGCCCCATTTGGGGGGGATTTAACTATATGGCCAGGAAATGATGGGAAATCTCTGCAATTGAGAAAGTTTGCAACAGTTAAAATGAATGAAGTCTTAAAACCTTTTTCAGCTTAGTAGTTGTCATGATTACCCCTGACAGAGGTGCTCAGACACTATAGCTGGCTTCTGTGTTCTTCACCTATACCAGTCCCTTTTCCCATAAGGCAAGCAGGCCTACCAGTACTCGGTTGCCCCAAGACTTATACACAATGCTATAGTGCCTGGCTACCACACTGGGGCAGGGGTGAACAGAGTACAGCAAACACGTACTTGCGGTTGACAGACAGGCAGAGTGGTTCAATGGCAGTCCAGGTACAAGGCAAGCAAGGTTCAGAATAGTGAGGGTCAAATCTGTAGTCAAAAGACAGGCAGAGTTCAGAGAGTAGTCGATATCCGATCCGAGATTGTCAACAAGGGAATTCAAACTAGCATGCAGGATAGACAACAGGGAGCTTGGAACACGTGTTACAAGCGTAATATCACAAGCATGAGAATACAGGCTTGGCTGGCTTAAATCAGGTTTGGTCTCCACCAATCAATCACCTTTCAGGTGGACAGACAGACAGGGAGAATGTATCACAACCAAAACCAGGATGCTGAAATGCAGCAACTGTGATGGAGCAGGAGCGCGAGATGCTCCTGAAAGTAGAACTTTCTATGATTTCCAGTCTTGGTGACATCGTCTCTTCACATTTCTTGTTCTGCTGTCACAGAGACATTTTTACTTTTCCCAAGTCTACCCAAAACAAATCTAAAACATTTTGACTGGAATCAACTGTTCAGATGAAAAAGCCCAAAGGTGTCTACTATAGCGGAGGTGCCTGTGGATAGATTCACTATGCAGTTTACTGAATGAACCAAATGATGTTACGAGCAAAAAAGTCCCAAACAACATTACTTTCTTGGTAGAGAAACATCTACTAAGCACCAGTGGTTCAATGTTGTATTGATGTTTAAATACATATTTCTTTACCAAGAGAGTAATGTTGTTCCGAACTTTGTTGCTCCTAACATCATACGGTGCTTTGGACTGTGTAACAAATTCATCCAAAGGTGTCTGTGCAACATTAGATACCTTTTGGGCTTTTTTCATCTGATTGTATTCCATCCTAATGTTCCCCAAGCAGACCTAGCACTAGGCTACCCTAGGCATTCGTGGAGACAGATATACTTTCTACAAGTACTCACCAAAGGTTGTAGATACCATCTCTTATGGTCAACCGCAACCCTTCCAGATGTACCTTATTCAACCATATTCCTTCTGTTTTTTATTTAATAATTTGTTTTTACCACAAAAGTACATCATAAGGGCTTTCCTGACTTCCCTCTTTTTTTTTTTTTTGCTGATGTTCCTAACTGTCTCTATACCCTCATTTCAAGAACAATAAAATATAGATTAGCTGGAATTAGTCTTTAATTATTAGGATCAACAACATTAAATCATCCATAGATGGTTTGAATCTCAGCCTGTTCAGCAGGGACCAGCCGAGATTTATTATTATTATTATTACAGGTATTTATATAGCGCCATCAATTTACGCAGCGCTTTACATATATATTGTAAGTTCACATCAGTCCATAACCCTCAAGGGGTGTACAATCTAAAGTCCCTAACTTACATTCATACATACACATACTAGGGACAATTTAGATAGGATCCAATTAACCTACCAGCATGTCTTTGAAGTGTTGGAGGAAACCGGAGTACGTGGAGGAAACCCATGCAGGCAGAGGGAGAACATGCAGACTCCATGCAAGTAGTGCTGTGGTTGGGATTCAAACTGACATCCCTAGTACTGCCAGGCAGAAGTCCTAAGCCACTGTGCTGCCCCGAGATTCAAACCATGTATGGGCAGGCTGATTGTACCCAAGTCAATCCATCAACTGACTTGACTGCAACCAGCATGTCAGAATTTTACATGCAATTATTGTCAGCCGCTATAGCTGCTAGTGGTAATCACTGTGTTCTCGCAGCAAGGCGGCTCCCGGCGGGAGAACACAATAGCTGCACTAGAGGGATTCCCCCATCAATTCTGACTGTGTTGATGGGAGAATTGAGCGATTTTCTTCTGGGTTCCAGGAAATAAAATCACGCGATCTATGGCCTGCCTTAGTTTTTCTAAAGCATCACTGTTCTTAAAAATTAGTATGCATAAATAAATCTTGCATAGATTTTAGCACTTCATATGCACATTGATCTTTCTTCACAGCCTCCAAAGACCAACATCTGAAGTTTTAGAAAGGAAATCCTTCCCCATGGCAGTTCAAGCCGTTTCGACCGATGAGTTAGCAGCATTCGCAGACTCCTATAAACAGAGGCCCCGGAGGGCTGACAGTCGGGGCCCTGGCTCAGGACCAAGGTTTGAGCGGTCCGAGTCAAGAGGAAGATCAGTCTACCAGGACAGCTCAACCGATGACTACTATGGAAAACGAAACTATGGAAGGGAGCTCTTTTCAGACAATGAACGAGGCTGGTCATTCAGCCCTTCTAGGATACGAGCCCCAGAGGACAAGCATCTTCCCAAAAGGATAACTAGAATGGGACAGAGTTACGATGACGCTTACCTTAGCAGTATTCTAGAACGGAAGTCAAGGGGTATCGAGGATACCAGCATCACCCCGTCTAAACTAAGCCTGCGGCAAAATTCAAGCCGCAGCTATGGTCGATCTCCAACGTTCAAGACTGGAGAAGGCAAGGACCATCACAAAGTTGAGGAAGAAGATTCACTTCCTCCCTACAGCGAGAGAGAGCTTGCCAGGGCTCTCCCGTTTCGTTCAAGAGAACATTCCTATCTCAGCGCCTCCGACAAGAGGAAGAAAAAGGAGCAGCCCAGTAAAACAGTGAGAAAAGCCTTCTTTTTTTACATGAATGGGTCACAGGCCAAATGGGGTTGGAGGGCGTTGTCAAAAATTTAAAAAAAAAGAGTGGGGAGGATGTGTGTGTGTGGACATTCTGATATATTGTGCCATTTCGGAGATGTTTGTGGACCATAAACATTGAAAATGCATGCTGTATAAAAGCAGCTCTTCAATATCGTTCTACCACCTTTCGAAAAGGGACGTGTTCTTGTCCACTTTTTTCGGGTATGTCAATAAAACAAGTAACACGGGAAAACATGGGCTGTTCGGACAATTCTCCATGAAATGGACATTGGGTATTTTGAATAATGTCTCTTTTTTTATATTCTGTACATTTGGACTCCAGATGTAATTGTCTTGTGAAGGCATGGTGAAAAATTGGGAAATTTTGTCTGAGTCTAATTTCTTTGTAAAGAAATAAAAAAAAAACAAAACAAAATTCAGTCTGGGAGTTTCGGGCAGTTCCACTCTTTAAGGGTGATTTTGTGGTTATTCTCTTGCTATTATGAAACTTAGATTGAATTGTAGTAGAAACTTATAACCTTCATCGTCTTTCAATAATTAAAAGAAAAAATAGCTGCAACAGAAGACTTAAATTTTCTTGACCAGACATTATTTTTGGTGTCAATAAAAAAAAAAAAAAAACATTTATTATACATGACCAAAAAACATGTTCAAAAATGAAATTGTTTGTGTTGCTGCTGCATATTATTTTTGTTCCCAAATTACTTTCTATGAAACTGTAAGTGTGGCAGCTTTTTACATGTCGAAAATTAAACTTTTTGAAAAATATTAAATGTATTGGAACAAGAAAAAAAAAAATGAAAAACAGATGGTTGGTTTCCTTTATTGTTGGATCATTAGTTATTTCTCTTCTCTCTTTTTTATAGTTGTGTTGTTTTTACACAAAGAATGAGGGAAACAGCCAATGAGGCAAAGGCAAATCAATATTTCACCGGCACAATTAAAGAGAAATAAAACGCGCAATCCCAACCATTCCGTATATAAACCCCCCCATTCATATTTCACCATGTGTGTTCATTCACTCTTGTCATAAGTCACACATTTGACATCATTCACCATAGCCTAAGAACAGCCTTTATGACAGAGATCTCATTAGTGTTACCTGTTTGTTTTATAAAAAAAATTAAACGTGGGTTGTACATCGTGTCTTGCTGCAGCTTACGATGCCCTGTGTGTAGCTTGAATGCACAGATAGGTGCCATTTTTAAAAGAAATGTAGACAGGGAAGTCAACGGGGATTTTTCGATTCACGTTCCTCGGTCAGGGAGAGTTTTTTTATCATTTTGTTTTTTTGTTTTTTTTTCATTTTTGTCATGTTCACATCTTACTGTTTATTATTTTTCGCAGGGTGATTTCCCAAACAGAATGTCCCTCGTTGTCTGACATCGTGAAAGACTTAAGGAAGATTCTCATTGGAGGAGGCACTGAGGCAGTCCTGGTTTACGAATGACAGAGCCATGAGCCACTGTGCTCCAAGGATTCCCTTCTTGACGTGGAAGACCTTTAACTAGCCTATTTACCACTGGACAGGAGACCATGTGCCTTGGGCCTTAAGTTGGAGCACTGGTCTCCTGCAGGGTATACAACCCAAAGTCTAATGGACCTCAAAAAAAAAAAATTAAATAAATAAATATTCTGGAGGGATAGCAGGGCATCACAAGTTGCTGTGATTTTTAGATTCTGCAAGGACTAGCCTTAGAATATTTTAACAAACATTTTCTCCTAGATAAATTGATAGGGGTGATCGATGCCTCCATGCTCCAACATTCCTTATGTCTCACACTCAGTGTTATTTTTGTACCATTAAGACCTCTTTGTGCCTCTCATTCACACTGTCCCAAAGAAGGACCGGTGGTATCTTTTTTGTATGCAGTGGGCAGAATTCATGGACATAGCTTTCACATTTGAAATAAAATTCCTATTAATACTTGTAATATTAGAAGTGGGGGTTTTTTTTTTGCAGATTTTTTTTTTTCCGCCTCAAAAAATAGATTTTAAAAATGGCACTGGCCTGAAACAGCAAGTAAAATATTAGGGAAGCCCAACTGAACTTACAACTTACAACAGCTAATTCCTTTCCAGGTGCATAAAAAAAAAAGATATGCAAGGTCCTACACCAGCTTTCTCAACAGGGTTCCTCCAGTGGTTCCTAGGCATGCTTTGAGCTATGGGCATGTTCTAATTGTGACAACTATAAATAAACAGCGCAAACATAGACCTCTAAATAAAATCAATCTGTAAAGTGCATAATATATCATAAATAATATTAGTAGTGAAAGTCCATCGTAGTAATAGACAACAAACGTTCGTGAATCACAAAAAATTTGTGCAAAAAAATCCAGAAATTCTTCAAATGCAAAAAAGACTTCCACCTTCCACCCGTGCAAACCAACATCAATTACACTCACCAGATTTAGGTGAATGAAACACCTTTTAGGAATTTTATGGGATCCTAAACCCTCTTTCGTATCCACTCTATAGGATTCCTCACCATCAGAATAGGCTCCACCATACAACCAGGGAGAGAAAATCTCAGATATTCTGCCTTTCAGATGGGTAGCCACTAACAACAATGATATTTTTATCTATATGCAAGGGGAAATTCTTCCTAATGCCCCCAAATGTAAGGAGCAGTCTACCCCAGTGACCATCACACTAATGAACTGTGAACCAGGGGCGGACTGACAACTCATGGGGCCCCCGGGCAATAGGGGATCATGGGGCCCCTGTGTCCTTGCCCAAACTCAAAAAAGCCTATGAAAAAGGTACCAGGGGCGGACTGACAACTCATGGGGCCCCCGGGCAATAGGGGATCATGGTGCCCCTGTGTTCTTGCCCAAACTCAAAAAAGCCTATGAAAAAGGTACCAGGGGCATCTCATAGGGTCCCCTACTGACCCCGGGCAGTGCCTGAGTTTCCAAATGGTCAGTCCGCCCCTGCTGTGAACTGTGGATAAAGTAATTATTAGCAAGGGTTCCCTGGGACCAGACAGTTAAGTCAAGGGTTCCTCGATGATAAGAATGTTCAGAAAGCCTGTCCTACACTGAAAGAAAAGGCTGTTCTTTTGCTAGCTTGCTGCAGTAAGAACCTTTGCTGTCTGTGGAAGCAGTAGTCTATCTGCAGAGGTCCGACATACCCCTGCTGTCAAAGACCAATAGTTCTGCAATCAGCAAAGCTCATGCTACCTGCTGATTGGAAAGCTATAGGTCTGAGTCAACAAGGGGGTGTCAAACCTCTGCAGAGAGACCACTGCTTCTACACAGAGCGCAAGGGTCCTTCTCTGCTGCATGCTGACAGGGGTCAGGCTTAACTTTTCCTAACGAAAACGACCCCAAAGTTATGCAACTTTGCATTGCAACTTGATGCGACTTTAGTGTGACTTTGGCTTAAAAAAACCCTCTGAAGTTGCATCCAGATAGATACGGCTACCTTGCGACTTGTGTGATTTTAACATTGGAGTCAATAGCACTCATGCCGCACCAAAGATTCAGAAAAATAGTGCAGACGCAACTTGTTTGGTCTCTAAAAAATGATGTAAATGGGGTCAAACCGCGCAAATCTCTAATCCCCTTATATCACAAAGCCGCAAATATTAAAGAGGATATCCTCTGTTTGTAAAAACTTAGTAAAATAAATACTGCGCTATGTGAAACAATAAATTTCATACAACATGCATATGCACTATGAAAGCCCTCATACCTCTGAAAGGCGATCTAGATAAATGATTAAATAATACTTGTGCAAAATACACTAATCACAAGTATACATAAAAAGAAAAAAAACTGTCAGATATGGTCAAAGCAGCAAAACAGTAACTTAATGTCCATATAAACATATAATAAAGTCCATATGAGGAAAAAGACTCCACAATCAGTGAAAATGCTGTAAATCGATGCTGTAGGTGCAGTGTGAGCAATCTTCCTTCAATTAGCCACCAAGATGTGTACCACCACCAAATAATTAAATGGAGGCTTACCAGAAATGGAGACCCCTTAATTATAGGGGTCCCAACCAGCATTGTTATGTAAGACACTAGCAGGTTCTCCATGCCATGCTTGAAACAGGGATCTTCCAGACCTCCAACTCAAATGTGAACGCGAAGTGCAGGGTCAAATAAGATCATGAAAGAAAAAAACATGCCTCTCATAGTGCAAT
Organism: Staurois parvus; assembly: GCF_062004578.1. Classification (NCBI taxonomy): domain Eukaryota; kingdom Metazoa; phylum Chordata; class Amphibia; order Anura; family Ranidae; genus Staurois; species Staurois parvus. The sequence continues at coordinate 916,472 of NW_028319079.1, forward strand.
ACGTATCAAAAACTCAGAGTAAAATCCTACCGACAGCGCAATGACGTCAGAGGGAGGCTCCGCCTGACGCTTTGACATAAATCAAAGCAACTAAGAGGCCACCCATTGGAATGAATGTGTTTTTACTTGTCTTGCGACTTTACGTGTCGCAGGTCACAGCAGTGTGAACCGGGGCTAAGACTCACTTTTTTTGCTTTGGCGCACCTGGAAAGTATTTCGCTGATTTAAATTGAACCTTCAGTAGGGCTTTAAAGGTATTTGTAAATTGTAAAATTAATAGTTTTTGTTGGCCATTTTTCATAGCATGTCCCAATTTTGTTTACTTTGTTGCAAATGTTTCAATTTAAAAAAAAAATACATTCCTAATTATTTATTTTCTGTCACCTTGTTTGTGAATTTTGCTCATTTCTCTTGTTTACATGGAAATGGTGCTACTTGTGTGCCCCCTCCCCCCCCCCTCCCATTTTGTTTAGTTTTTTTTTTTTTTTCCAAGAAACTTTATTACTTTGCCCATCATGTATCAATCTTTGCATCTGAACATTTCTGATACTCTCAAGTCATGATAATGTTAATGCAAAATCAGTTATTTCTTTCTGGATTTTTTTTCCTATCTGTTTCTGAAAGTGCTCTAATTACACTGAATTTGTTTTCCTACGTTTTAATTGGCTGCTGAAAACTAAAAGTGGACAACAAACTGACCAGGATTTATGATTACTTTAGCTTGAATGTACTGTGTTCATTTCTCTCATTTTTTTATGTTAGATATTTAGTTTGGTAATTTTTATTGTAGTGTTTTTTTGGGATTATAATGCATATATTAAAAAGCTGCAGTTGTGTTTTTTTTCTTTTAAGAGTTTGATTTCTAAGTTTTTACAATTCTGATCTTGTATTAGAGGAGATATATTCCCACTTTGATTTAAGTTCTATCTCACAGTTGCATGAATTTCATCGTATTGCATTACACAGTGAAACTTTCACATTCCTCATTCATTCATTGCTGTCATACATTGATAAATGCTACATTGAAAGGCCACCCCATCAACCCTGGCCATGTTTAAAGCTGGATTCCAGGAATTCAGCAACATTCCATGAAGTTCAGGCACATTTTGAGTCAAGTCTAATTAGGTGCATGTCACCTCCGGGACCTATCTCTATTACTTGTATGTGACAGGTTAATTGCACTGCCGGAGGATACACTCAGGCTGTGAAAGGAGAGAAGCACATAGAGCAGATATGCTCACTCCTCCCCTCTGCTGCCTATTCACAGAAGCCTTTGCATTTTGTGAATTATTATTATTATACAGGATTTATATGGCGCCAACAGTTTCCTCAGTGCTTTACAATATAACGGGAGACAATACAGCAACAATACAGTTCAATACAAGAGGGAAAGAAGGGATCCTTGGAGCTTACAATCTAGGAGGAATAAGTTCACATAATGCAAAGGCTTCTGTGAATGGACAGAAGGAAGGGAGGGATGGGCATAGCAGTTCAAGTGGCTCTACTCTTGAATTGAGACCACAGTGTTTGGAGTTTGGAGCTCCAGAAGTTACCTTCCTACAACACAATAAACCTGTCAGGTGTGAACAATAGAGACAAGTCTACCAGACAGCAGGCACCTCGCTAAACTTAAGTCATGGTATGCCTGCAGCTTTTACAAAGTAGCTGAATTCCTGGAATTTAGCTTTAAAGAGAAACCTTGGGCAAAATCAAAAATGACATGTGACATGATGCAGACTGTCACTAGGATTAACACACTAGTTTTTGTTTTTATTCCCCCCTAACATTGTTTTATAACCTCTTGATCCTGCCAGTATATCTGCTTCCACTTTCCATACAGGCCAAGCTGTCCAGCAAAACTGACAGTTTCATGGGTTGGTACAAACTGCCGGGGGGGTGCTTATGAAATCAGTTTTTATTCATATATCTTAATGCGGAAGTAAACCCATCGATTTAACTGTTACATTCCCGGAATGTCAGGAATGCTAATTTTTACATTTGCTTGTGCTCTTGTCCAGACTGTCAAGCCATCAACTGGAGTCATAACTGATCACTTGTGCAGCACCATGGCAGTTGCAGTTCAAACAGAAGCTAAGATGGCAGATTCCTTGGCTGAAAAGTATGGGAGGGTTTAGTTCAACTTTAAAGCGAAACTAAACCCCCCTGTCTTTTACAACAAAGGAATCTTCCATCGTAGCCTCTGATCTGCAGTTGCCATAGTTCTTTGATCAGTTATGATACCAGCCCATTTGATGGCTTGATGGTTCAGTTGAGAGCACAAGCACTTTTGACGGTTAACATTCACGGCATCCCTTGACTATAACTGTTTTAGAAAACCGTGAAAACGGAACTAAACCTTCTAACCTTTTCAGCCAAGGAAGTTACCATCTTGGCCTCTGTTTGACCTCCAAACTGCTATGGGGCTACGCATGTGGTCAGTTATGAGACCAACCATCTGATGGCTTGGTGGTTCAGTTGAGAGCACAAGCACTTTTGAGAGTTAACATTCACGGCATCCCTTGACTGTAACTGTTTTAGAAAACCGTGAAAAGTGAAAACGGAACTAAACCTTCTAACCTTTTCAGCCAAGGAAGCTACCATCTTGGCCTCTGCTTGACCTCCAAACTGCTATGGGGCTAGGCATTTGATCAGTTATGAGACCAGCCATCTGATGGCTTGGTGGTTCAGTTGAGAGCACAAGCACTTTTGACGGTTAACATTCATGGCATGCCTTGACTGCAACTGTTTTAGGAAACAAAGCGGAACTAAACCTTCTAACCTTTTCAGCCAAGGAACCTACCATCTTGGCCTCTGTTTGACCTCCAAACTGCTATGGGGCTACGCATGTGGTCAGTTATGAGACCAACCATCTGATGGCTTGGTGGTTCAGTTGAGAGCACAAGCACTTTTGAGAGTTAACATTCACGGCATCCCTTGACTGTAACTGTTTTAGAAAACCGTGAAAAGTGAAAACGGAACTAAACCTTCTAACCTTTTCAGCCAAGGAAGCTACCATCTTGGCCTCTGCTTGACCTCCAAACTGCTATGGGGCTAGGCATTTGATCAGTTATGAGACCAGCCATCTGATGGCTTGGTGGTTCAGTTGAGAGCACAAGCACTTTTGACGGTTAACATTCATGGCATGCCTTGACTGCAACTGTTTTAGGAAACAAAGCGGAACTAAACCTTCTAACCTTTTCAGCCAAGGAACCTACCATCTTGGCCTCTGTTTGACCTCCAAACTGCTATGGGGCTACGCATGTGGTCAGTTACGAGACCAGCCATCTGATGGCTTGGTGGTTCAGTTGAGAGCACAAGCACTTTTGACGGTTAACATTCACGGCATCCCTTGACTGTAACTGTTTTAGAAAACCGTGAAAACGGAACTAAACCTTCTAACCTTTTCAGCCAAGGAAGTTACCATCTTGGCCTCTGTTTGACCTCCAAACTGCTATGGGGCTACGCATGTGGTCAGTTATGAGACCAACCATCTGATGGCTTGGTGGTTCAGTTGAGAGCACAAGCACTTTTGAGAGTTAACATTCACGGCATCCCTTGAGTGTAACTGTTTTAGAAAACCGTGAAAAGTGAAAACGGAACTAAACCTTCTAACCTTTTCAGCCAAGGAAGCTACCATCTTGGCCTCTGCTTGACCTCCAAACTGCTATGGGGCTAGGCATTTGATCTTTTATGAGACCAGCCATCTGATGGCTTGGTGGTTCAGTTGAGAGCACAAGCACTTTTGACGGTTAACATTCACGGCATGCCTTGACTGCAACTGTTTTAGGAAACAAAGCGGAACTAAACCTTCTAACCTTTTCAGCCAAGGAAGCTACCATCTTGGCCTCTGTTTGACCTCCAAACTGCTATGGGGCTACGCATGTGGTCAGTTACGAGACCAGCCATCTGATGACTTGGTGGTTCAGTTGAGAGCACAAGCACTTTTGACGGTTAACATTCACGGCATCCCTTGACTGTAACTGTTTTAGAAAACCGTGAAAACGGAACTAAACCTTCTAACCTTTTCAGCCAAGGAAGCTACCATCTTGGCCTCTGCTTGACCTCCAAACTGCTATGGGGCTAGGCATTTGATCAGTTATGAGACCAGCCATCTGATGGCTTGGTGGTTCAGTTGAGAGCACAAGCACTTTTGACGGTTAACATTCACGGCATCCCTTGACTGCAACTGCTTTAGGAAACAAAGCGGAACTAAACCTTCTAACCTTTTCAGCCAAGGAAGCTGCCATCTTGAGCTCTCTTTGACCTCCAAACTGCTATGGAACTACGCATGTGATCAGTTATGATACCAGCCCATTTGATGGCTTGCCAGTTCGGTTGAGAGTGCAAGCACTTGTGACAGTTAACATTCATGGCATGACTTGACTTTAAGTGTTTTAGGAAACAAAGCGGAACTAAACCTTCTAACCTTTTCAGCCAAGGAAGCTGCCATCTTGACCTCCAAACTGCTATGGGGCTACGCATGTGGTCAGTTATGAGACCAGCCATCTGATGGCTTGGTGGTTCAGTTGAGAGCACAAGCACTTTTGACAGTTAACATTCACGGCATGCCTTGACTGCAACTGTTTTACGAAACAAAGTGGAACTAAACCTTCTAACCTTTTCAGCTAAGGAAGCTGCCATCTTGACCTCTCTTTGACCTCCAAACTGCTATGGAACTATGCATGTGATCAGTTATCAGACCAGCCATTTGATGGTTTGAAAGTATAACCAAATGTGATAGCATTCCTGGCATGCCGGGAATGTGACTTTTTTGAAACCATTAAATCGATGGGTTTAGTTTGACCTCTTTGCTTTGAAATCTAACAGATTCCTCCATCCAGTAATTTGACAGCCAGCGGTTGTCAGTATGACAGCACCAGGGGTGGACTGACAACTCATGGGGCCCCCGGGCAATAGGGGATCATGGGGCCCCTGTGTCCTTGCCCAAACTCAAAAAAGCCTATGAAAAACGTACCAGGGGCATCTCATGGGGCCCCCTACTGACCCCGGGCCCTCGGGCAGTGCCCGAGTTTCCAAATGGTCAGTCCGCCCCTGGACAGCACGGTGCCTGCAGCTGATTGGCTGCAGTCACTGCTGGGCTGGTAATTTTCCCACAGGCTCCTTCAACAAAAGTTGATTGTACAGTCAACTTTCTTTGAGGTGCTGGCAGGTCCATGTTGAATGAAGACGGCTGACAGGCAAGCTTTTCTTGCAGAAGAGACTCTGTAGGAGGGATTTACTAAAACTGGAGAGTGCAAAATGTGGTGCAGCTCTGCATAGAAACCAATCGGCTTCCAGGTTTTAGTGATATAGGTTAACCCCTTGACGTAACACAAATATTCGGCCTCACAGAACTGGGCTTTTTTCTGTGGGGCTGCATATTTGCGTACCTTTGTGCCATGCGGCGTGCTCCCAGCATAAAGACCGGGGTGTCACTGAGAGCCCCGGGTTCTGTTCTGACAATCAGAACCCAGGACTACCGATTCCGGGTCACATGATTGCTGTGATAGCCTCTGATTGGCTATCACAGTGATCAGTCACTGTGAAGCCTGTCCCCCCTTGTTTTTTTTTTCTCTCTGAATGGAGGAAAGAGATGCATTGTATCTCTCTGTCTCCTTGCAGAGAGAAAAAAAAAAACGTGGGGAAAAAATAAATACATTTTACAAAATAAAAGAAAAAACAAAAGAAGACATACCTAGATCAAGGTTTGATCTAGTTCAGTGCCAGGGTTAGTGTTTGGGTCAAGGTCAGGGTCAAAGGTCAGGTGTTTTGTTTTTCTTTTTTTTTAAATTGGTATCAGTGTCAGCGTGTTTCAGACAGCGTGTTTCTCTGGGCTGTACTCTGGGTACAAACAACAAATAACATACATATATGGAATCGCTTCGATCGTCAAGAGCTGGAAAATTTATTTTGGGTTCTTCTTTGGTGGTAGGTTATGGTAGTAACAATAAAGCACAGCTAAATTTAAAAAAATATTTTTTTTTTACTATTTTGGACCAGTTTTCCTTGGATAATAAAAAATAATCAGGGGATATACAGTACCATATACCACCAAATGAAAGCCCAATTTGCCCTGAAAAAAACACGGTATAATCCACCTGGATGTACAAAGTAGTTGTGATGATATGTACGGTTTTACTAACACATGTCAACGTTGCAGTATTGGGCTTAGGCTTTAAGGTTTGTTTTACCCTTAGGTGTGAAGGGGTTAAAGTGTTACTAAACCCACAACAGTACAATCAGTCTGTAGATGCAGTAAAGCATGCTTGTTATACTCACTGTGGAACCTAAGGGGTTAATCCTCCACATTGTGTAAAAAGGCTGTTTGATCCTGTCTTCTCTGATCCTCCTCTTGTTCAAATGTCCTTATCTCTTATCTCCTGATAAGACAGATGGAACCGTAGCCATTCTGCACATGCTCAGTTTAGTGTGTGTTGCTAGAGAGGTTTTTTTTTTTTGTTTTGTTTTTTTCTTGGAAGAGTGCATGTGATCAGCACATGGCCAATCAGCACTGTCCAGACTGAGGTCAGGGGTTTTGCATCCTTTTAGAGCAGAAAGAAAAGTTCTCCAGTGCTCTGCTGGACACTGATAGAAGTCACAAGACTGCTATATACTGCTGATGAGAAAAGGTATTTAGCAGTTTATAGTTACTACAATAATTATATTTCCATGTTGTATGTACTGTGGGAGACCAGATGTAGTGAATGCAGGGTCCGTGGAGACCAGATATAGTGAATGCAGGGTCTGGGGAGACCAGATATAGTGAATGCAGGGTCCGGGGAGTCCAGATATAGTGAATGCAGGGTCCGGGGAGACCGGATATAGTGAATGCAGGGTCCGGGGAGACCGGATATAGTGAATGCAGGGTCCTGGGGGACCAGATATAGTGAATGCAGGGTCCAGGGAGACTAGATTTAGGGAATGCAGGGTCCAGGGAGACTAGATTTAGGGAATGCAGGGTCCGGGGAGAGCAGATATAGTGAATGCAGGGTCCAGGGAGACTAGATTTAGTGAATGCAGGGTCCGGGGAGACCGGATATAGTGACTGCAGAATCCGGGGAGACCGGATATAGTGAATGCAGGGTCCGGGGAGACCAGATATAGTGAATGCAGGGTCCGGGGAGACCACATATAGTGAATGCGGGGTCCGGGGAGACCACATATAGTGAATGCGGGGTCCGGGGAGACCACATATAGTGAATGCGGGGTCCGGGGAGACCACATATAGTGAATGCGGGGTCCGGGGAGACCAGATATAGTGAATGCGGGGTCCGGGGAGAGCAGATATAGTGAATGCAGGGTCCAGGGAGACTAGATTTAGGGAATGCAGGGTCCAGGGAGACTAGATTTAGGGAATGCAGGGTCCGGGGAGAGCAGATATAGTGAATGCAGGGTCCAGGGAGACTAGATTTAGTGAATGCAGGGTCCGGGGAGACCGGATATAGTGACTGCAGGATCCGGGGAGACCGGATATAGTGAATGCAGGGTCCGGGGAGACCGGATATAGTGACTGCAGGATCCGGGGAGACCGGATATAGTGAATGCAGGGTCCGGGGAGACCAGATATAGTGAATGCAGGGTCCGGGGAGACCACATATAGTGAATGCGGGGTCCGGGGAGACCACATATAGTGAATGCGGGGTCCGGGGAGACCACATATAGTGAATGCGGGGTCCGGGGAGACCAGATATAGTGAATGCGGGGTCCGGGGAGAGCAGATATAGTGAATGCAGGGTCCGGGGAGAGCAGATATAGTGAATGCAGGGTCCGGGGAGACCAGATATAGTGAAGGCAGGGTCTGGGGAGACCACATATAGTGAATTCAGGGTCCGGGGAGACCACATATAGTGAATGCGGGGTCCGGGGAGACCACATATAGTGAATGCGGGGTCCGGGGAGACCACATATAGTGAATGCGGGGTCCGGGGAGACCAAATATAGTGAATGCGGGGTCCCGGGAGACCAGATATAGTGAATGCAGCGTCCGGGGAGAGCAGATATAGTGAATGCAGGGTCCGGGGAGACCAGATATAGTGAATGCAGGGTCCGGGGAGACCAGATATAGTGAAGGCAGGGTCCGGGGAGACCAGATAAAGTGAATGCAGGGTCCGGGGAGACCAGATATAGTGAATGCAGGGTCTGAGGAGACCACATATAGTGAATTCAGGGTCCGGGGAGACCAGATATAGTGAATGCAGGGTCCGGGGAGACCACATATAGTGAATGCAGGGTCCAGGGAGACCACATATAGTGAATGCAGGGTCCAGAGTTTTGTAATTAATTCAAGAAGCTGAAGTTAGACGTTGGTTGGCTGCCATGCACAGCTGTACCAGGTATCAGACGGCACCAGTTTTAGTAAATCTTTCCCAAAGTTTCTTCAGGGTGGCATATGTGGAGCTCAGAATACATTCCCAGCATGCTGTGGTGTCAGGATGAATGCAATTCAGTGCACATGCATGGGAGTTACTTCACCCTTGGCCAGCCAATCAAGATTGACAGAAAATGCCAAACTACAGAAGAACGGGTAAGGATGGGAGCAATGGGAAAGGGAACCCAAGGCACTGGAGGGGAGGTAAGTATAGCAGATTGTAGTTTGAAAAAAATACATTTGTCATTTTTATTTTGCCCACAGTTACACTTTAAAAACATAATCTGCATTTATTTCCTTTTCTTCTCTTTATTTTCACCTGTTTATCAAGCTAATACGATTTTTATTATTCAACCTCCTTTAACACACCAAGCTATCCAGCAAAAATGGCAGTTATAGGGTTGAGACAAACCATTTACCACTGACAGGGGTGCTTATAATGATCAGCTTTTATTAGTTTATGTAAAACCTTTATCCCAAAAGGAAAAAAAAACTCTTCATGTAACTGCCTAAAATGTGTTATCTGGTGTTCAGCTTTAATTTGTCAGTCAACTCCATCTAATTCTGCTAGCCACAGGTGTCAAACTGGCGGCCCTCCAGCTGTTGCCAAACTACAAGTCCCATGAGGCACTGCAAGATTGACAGTTACAAGCATGACTCCAAAGGCAGAGGCATGATGGGACTTGTAGTTTCTCAACAGCTGAAGGCTGTTCAACGCCCCGCTGTCCGTAGGTTGACAATGCCTCCATTGCTCCGCCCACCAATGGGAAGACACCCTAAGGTGTTACTGGTCGAATCAGTGGGTGAAAATAAAGGAAAAATGCATAAAAAAAAAATAAATACCATAGCACTGCTTCACACTAAGGCGGTGCGGCACATCGCAAGTGATTCGCACAGGAACCGCACCGCATTCCTGTGCAAATCAGATGCGATGTCTGTGCGGTGCGATTTGAGCCATACATTTTGTATGGCTCAAACCGCATTGCATCCGCACCAAAAAAGTGCAGGACCCTTTTTTTTCCCGCACCTGATTCACATCACATGGGTGTTCATACCCATGTAATGCGAATTCTGGTAATCGCACTGCGTTTTGCTATCTGTTTCGAGGTGACGTTAATTTAACGTTGAGACCCGCACCAGATCGCATAGACGCTGTGCGCGAAATACGCAGTATTTGCTGTGTTTCCCACACCGCATTAGTGTGAACCAGGGCTGAAGGATTGGTAATCTGTATGTTTTTGGGTCTGATACCGCTTTCAGTTAATCATATCCCCAGTTTAAGGGGCAATTCACATCACAAACATGGAGTCCAAGGTTGGTAGCTGCTACAGAACTCTGGTTCCTTCACATGGTGGTTAGTAGCCAATGCAGAGTTTATATGTGCAGCTAAAAACAAAGAAGCTTCAGGCCTCATCCATATGGGCAGTGACTTACATACATAGTTACATAGTCTGGCTGAAAAAAGACAAAAGTCCATTCAGTTCAACCACAGAAAAAAAAAAAAAGTTCTAGTTCTATACTCACAGTTGATCCAGAGGAAGGCAATAAAAACCCAGTAAAGCATGATCCAATTTGCTCCTGCTGGGAAAAAAATTCCTGCCTGATCCCCCAAAGGCAATCGGATATTCCCTGGATCAACTTTACCTATAAATGTTATATCCAGTTATATTCTTTGTATCCAAGAAAGAGTCCAGGATTTTTTTAAAGCAATCCACTGAGCTGGCCAGAACCAACTCTTGAGGGAGTCTATTCCACATTTTCACAGCTCTCACTGTGAAGAAACCTTTCCGTGTTTGCAGATTACATTTCTTCTCCTCCAGACGTAAAGCGTGCCCCCTTGTCCTCTGTGATGACCTCAGGAGGAATAACTCTACACCGAGTTCACTATATGAACCACTGATGTATTATACATGGAGATCATATCCCCCCTTATGTATTATACATGGAGATCATATCCCCCCTTATGTATTATACATGGAGATCATATCCCCCCTTATGTATTATACATGGAGATCATATCCCCCCTTATGTATTATACATGGTGATCATATCCCTCCCTTATGTATTATACATAGAGATCATATCCCCCCTTATGTATTATACATGGAGATCATATCCCCCCTTATGTATTATACATGGAGATCATATCTCCCCTTATGTATTATACATGGAGATCATATCCCCCCTTATGTATTATACATGGAGATCATATCCCCCTTATGTATTATACATGGAGATCATATCTCCCCTTATGTATTATACATGGAGATCATATCCCCCCTTATGTATTCTACATGGTGATCATATCCCCCCCTTATGTATTATACATGGAGATCATATCCCCCCTTATGTATTATACATGGAGATCATATCCCCCCTTATGTATTATACATGGAGATCATATCCCCCCTTATGTATTATACATGGAGATCATATCCCCCCTTATGTATTATACATGGAGATCATATCCCCCCTTATGTATTATACATGGTGATCATATCCCCCTTATGTATTATACATGGAGATCATATCTCCCCTTATGTATTATACATGGAGATCATATCCCCCCTTATGTATTCTACATGGTGATCATATCCCCCCCTTATGTATTATACATGGAGATCATATCCCCCCTTATGTATTATAAATGGAGATCATATCTCCCTTATGTATTATACATGGAGATCATACCCCCCTTATGTATTATACATGGAGATCATATCCCCCTTATGTATTATACATGGCAATCACATCCCCCCCTTATGTATTATACATGGAGATCATATCCCCCCTTATGTATTATATATGGAGATCATATCCCCCTTATGTATTATACATGGCAATCACATCCCCCCCTTATGTATTATACATGGAGATCATATCCCCCCCTTATGTATTATACATGGAGATCACATCCCCCCTTATGTATTATACATGGAGATCACATCCCCCCTTATGTATTATACATGGAGATCACATCCCCCCTTATGTATTATACATGGAGATCATATCCCCCCTTATGTATTATACATGGAGATCATATCCCCCCTTATGTATTATACATGAAGATCATATCCCCCTTATGTATCATACATGGAGATCATATCCCCCTTATGTATTATACATGGAGATCATACCCCCCCTTATGTATTATACATGGAGATCATATCCCCCCTTATGTATTATACATGGAGATCATATCCCCCCTTATGTATCATACATAGAGATCATATCCCCCTTATGTATCATACATGGAGATCATATCCCCCCTTATGTATTATACAAGGAGATCATATACCCCTTTATGTATTATACATGGAGTTCATATCCCCCTTAGGTATTATACAAGGAGATCATATCCCCCCTTATGTATTATACATGGAGATCATATCCCCCTTATGTATTATACATGGAGATCATATCCCCCCCTTATGTATTATACATGGTGATCATATCCCCCCTTATTTATTATACATGGAGATCATATCCCCCCTTATGTATTATACATGGAGATCATATCCCCCCTTATGTATTATACATGGAGATCATATCCCCCCCTTATGTATTATGCATGGAGATCATATCCCCCCTTATGTATTATACATGGAGATCATATCCCCCTTATGTATTATACGTGGAGATCATATCCCCCCTTATGTATTATACATGGAGATCATATCCCCCCCTTATGTATTATACATGGAGATCATATCCCCCCTTATGTATTATACATGGAGATCATATCCCCCCTTATGTATTATACATGGAGATCATATCCCCCTTATGTATTATACATGGTGATCATATCCCCCCTTATGTATTATACATGGTGATCATATCCCCCCTTATGTATTATACATGGAGATCATATCCCCCCCTTATGTATTATACATGGAGATCATATCCCCCCTTATGTATTATACATGGTGATCATATCCCCCCCTTATGTATTATACATGATGATCATATCCCCCTTATGTATTATACATGGAGATCATATCCCCCTTATGTATTATACATGGTGATCATATCCCCCCTTATGTATTATACATGGAGATCATATCCCCCCTTATGTATTATACATGGAGATCATATCCCCCCTTATGTATTATACATGAAGATCATATCCCCCCTTAATCTCCTCTTCGTGAGCGTTTTTCAAAAGTCATGTGTGCATTAATCATGTAGGATGAGTTTTTATTCTCTGACTGTCCTATGAGGCTGCATAACCCCTGACCCTCTGTCTGGACAGTGCTGATTGGCCCTGTGCCAGTCACATGCAGCCTCCCAAACAAAAAAAAAAAACTCTAGCAATAAAAACAAAACTGAGCATGTGCAGAGTGACTCCTAGAGCTCTGTTCAATGAGTAGATGGATTGGGGACACACGTCCTGTGTGCATGAGGCCTTACAGATACTTATAAAGCTGACAATTTGCGCAGCACTTCACATGTACATTCACATCAGTCCCTGCCCTCAAGGAGCGTACAATCTAAGGTTCCTAACTCAGTCACATACTAGGGCCAATTTAGACAGGAGCCAATTAACCTACCAGCATGTCTTTGGCGTGTGGGAGGAAACCAGAGTACCCAGAGGAAACCCACGCAGGCACAGGGAGAACATGCAAACTCCATGCAAGTAGTGCTGTGGTTGGGATTTGAACCAACAACCCCAGTACTGCCAGGGGGAAGTGCTAACAACAGTGCTAACAGTGTTACTAAACCCACAACAGTACAATCAGTCTGTAGATGCAGTAAAGCATGCTTGTTATACTCACTGTGGAACCTAAGGGGTTAATCCTCTGCATGGTGTAAAAAGGCTGTTTGATCCTGTCTTCTCTGATCCTCCCCTTCTTCTGCTGTCCCCAATACATCTGCTGATAGAACAGAGCTTTAGAAGTCACTCTGCACATGCTCAGTTTGGTATTTATTGCTAGAGATGTTTTTTTGGGGGGGAGGCTGCATGTGATCAGCACAGGGCCAATCAGCACTGTCCAGAGGGTCAGGGGTTATGCAGCCTCATAGGACAGTCAGAGGAGAATGAAAGCCCCTCCTACAAGATTAAGGCCTCATGCACACAGGATGTTTTAAAAACGCTCATCCTCTTGGCAGCAGCATTTTGACATAAAAAAATGCCTGACGCTTGTCAGTGTTTAACACTTTTACAAGCGTTTAGGTGCATTTACACACAAGCTTTTTTTTCTGCCAAAATACTGCTGCTCCTGCATGCGCTGGCCCTGGGTTTTTTTTCTTGCCAGTAAACGCTACTAAAAGCTTCTAAAAGACACATAGGATAACTGGAGGGCCTTTGGAAGCAGTAAAAAAATGCCTGATGCCCCTAAAAATGGCTGCAAAAATGCCCTGTGTGCATGAGGCCTAACCAGTGCTCAGTTGGACACTGCTGATGAGAGAAAGTATTTAGCAGTTTATATTTACTAAAATAATTGCAGTTCCATGTTATGTGTACTGTGGGAGACCAGATATAGTGAATGCAGGGTCCGGGGAGACCAGATATAGTGAATGCAGGGTCCGGGGAGACCGGATATAGTGAATGCAGGGTCCGGGGAGACTGGATATAGTGAATGCAGGGTCCGGGGAGACTGGATATAGTGAATGCAGGGTCTGGGGAGACCGGATATAGTGAATGCAGGGTCTGGGGAGACCAGATATAGTGAATGCAGGGTCCGGGGAGACCAGATATAGTGAATGCAGGGTCCGGGGAGACCAGATATAGTGAATGCAGGGTCCGGGGAGACCGGATATAGTGAATGCAGGGTCCGGGGAGACCGGATATAGTGAATGCAGGGTCCGGGGAGACCAGCTATAGTGAATGCAGGGTCCGGGGAGACCGGATGTAGTTAATGGAGGGTCTGGGGAGACCGGATATAGTGAATGCAGGGTCCGGGGAGACCGGATATAGTGAATGCGGGGTCCGGGGAGACCGGATATAGTGAATGCGGGGTCCGGGGAGAACGGATATAGTGAACGCGGGGTCCGGGGAGACCGGATATAGTGAATGCAAGGTCCGGGGAGACCGGATATAGTGAATGAAGGGTCCGGGGAGACCGGATATAGTGAATGCAGGGTCCGGGGAGACCGGATATAGTGAATGCAGGGTCCGGGGAGACCGGATATAGTGAATGCAGGGTCCGGGGAGACCAGATATAGGGAATGCAGGGTCCGGGGAGACCAGATATAGAGAATGCAGGGTCCTAGGAGATCGGATATAGTGAATGCAGGGTCCGGGGAGACCAGATATAGTGAATGCAGGGTCCGGGGAGACCAGATATAGGGAATGCAGGGTCAGAGGAGACCGGATATAGTGAATGCAGGGTCCGGGGAGACCAGATATAGAGAATGCAGGGTCCTAGGAGATCGGATATAGTGAATGCAGGGTCCGGAGAGACCAGATATAGTGAATGCAGGGTGCGGGGAGCCCGGATATAGTGAATGCAGGGTCAGGGGAGACCGGATATAGTGAATGCAGGGCCTGGAGAGACCAGATATAGTGGATGCAGGGTCCGGGGCATTCACTATATCCGGGCTCCCCGCACCCTGCATTCACTATATCTGGTCTCTCCGGACCCCGCATTCACTATATCTGGTCTCCCCGGACCCCGCATTCACTATATCTGGTCTCCCCGGACCCTGCATTCACTATATCTGGTCTCCCCGGACCCCGCATTCGCTATATCCGGTCTCCCCGGACCCTGCATTCACTATATCTGGTCTCCCCGGACCCCGCATTCACTATATCTGCTCTCCCTGGACCCTGCATTCACTATATCTGGTCTCCCCGGACCCTGCATTCACTATATCTGCTCTCCCCGGACCCTGCATTCACTATATCCGCTCTCCCCGGACCCTGCATTCACTATATCTGCTCTCCCCGGACCCTGCATTCACTATATCTGGTCTCCCCGGACCCTGCATTCACTATATCTGGTCTCGCCGGACCCTGCATTCGCTATATCTGGTCTCACCAGACCCTGCATTCACTATATCTGGTCTCCCCGGACCCCGCATTCACTATATCTGGTCTCCCCGGACCCTGCATTCACTATATCTGGTCTCCCAGGACCCTGCATTCACTATATCTGGTCTCCCCGGACCCTGCATTCACTATATCTGGTCTCCCCGGACCCTGCATTCACTATATCTGGTCTCCCAGGACCCTGCATTCACTATATCTGGTCTCCCCGGACCCTGCATTCACTATATCCGGTCTCCCACAGTACACAGAACATGGAAGTGCAATTATTTTAATAACTATAAACTTCTAAATACCTTTTCTCATCAGCAGTATATAGCAGTCTTGTGACTTCTATCAGTGTCCAGCAAAGCACTGGAGGACTTTTCTTTCTGCTCTACAAGGATGCAAAACCCCTTACCTCTGTCTGGACAGTGCTGATTGGCCCTGTGCTGATCACATGCACTCTTCCAAGAAAAAAAACCTCTTGAGCAATATACACTAAACTGAGCATGTGCAGAATGGCTACGGTTCCGTCTGTCTTATCAGGAGATAAGATGTAGACATTTGAACAAGAGGAGGAGCAGAAAAGACAGGATCAAACAGCCTTTTTACACAATGCAGAGGATTAACCCCTTAGGTTCCACAGTGAGTATAACAAGCATGCTTTACTGCATATACAGACTGATTGTACTGTTGTGGGTTTAGTAACACTTTTACGGCAGAATCTGCATATTTCAGATACCCATCCAGTGGATTCAGCGTTGTCCCCGAGATCCTCTCATGCCCAGCCACAGCTCTGTCCCAGGCCGGCATGTTCTTTCTGACGTGATCAAGAGACCCGCTGGCTCTGCCTGGTTCAGCAGGTGGGCTCCCCGATGACGTGCCGATAGGCCCTCTCCTTCCTCCTTTTCTGAATGGAAGGCTATGCCTCCTGGGATATGTGCCGTGTATATCCCAGGAGGCATTGGGGCAGTGAGCACGTGACCAGCATGGGGAGGCAAGGCCGGACATTTATACCTAAAAATAGGTTACATTTAAAAAAAAAACACAATCGGAATAGCGGATGGAAGGAGGAGTGGAGGGTAGCAGTGGAAGAGGGGGACCATCTGCTTTAAAGACACATTAATGCAGTTTTATATTCAGTAATAAAGCCTTATTTAAAAAAAAAAATTCAGCAATGAAAGCACCTAAATTTCACCCGGTATCAGCTGCTAGCAACCCTGGTACAGCAGAACTCAGACTGGCAGAGGGAAAAGTTGCATAACTAACCAGTCTGTGCTGCTTGTGTTGTCAAGGTACACGCTGATAGGAGCAGAGAGCAGAAAGATGAGTCTGCTGCATTTCCTTTCATTATCAACTGAGGGTGGGGTGGGGGGGGGGGCAACACCTGTACATGCTACTGAACTTCAGCAGAGAAATATCAGGTTCCTGCCAAATGGCTGTGTTGTGTGAAAATCTGTGCAAACCTCAGAACTGGATGGACAGGAAATACAAATCTCTTGGCAGGTAAAGCAGCTCCTCTATACACTATATTGCCAAAAGTATTGGAACCCCTGCCTTTACACACACATGACCTTTAATGGCTCCCCAGTCTTAGTCCGTAGGGTTCAATATTGAGTTGGCCCCGCCCTTTGCAGCTATAACAGCTTCAACTCTTCTGGGAAGGCCGTCCACAAGGTTTAGGAGGGTGTCTATGGGAAGGTTGGACCATTCTTCCAGAAGCACATTTGTGAGGTCAGGCACTGATGTCGGGGGAGGAGGCCTGGCTCACAGTCTCCACTCTAATTCATCCCAAAGGTGTTCTATGGGGTTGAGGTCAGGACTCTGTGCAGGTCAGTCAAGTTCCTCCACCCCAAACTGGCTCCTCCATGTCTTTATGGACCTTGCTTTGTGCACTGGTGCGCAGTCATGTTGGAACAGGAAGGGGCCATCCCCAAACTCTTCCCACAAAGTTGGGAGCATGAAATTGTCCAAAATGTCTTGGTATGCTGACGCCTTAAGTGTTCTCTTCACTGGAACTAGGGGGCCAAGCCCAACCCCTGAAAACCAACCCCACACCATAATCCCCCCTCCACCAAACTTTACACTTGGCACAATGCAGTCAGGCAAGTACCGTTCTCCTGGCAACCGCCAAACCCAGACACGTCCATCGGATTGCCAGACAGAGAAGCGTGATTGGTCCCTCCAGAGAATGCGTCTCCACTGCTCTAGAGTCCAGTGGCGGCGTGCTTTACGCCATGGCATCCGACGCTTTGCATTGCACTTGGTGATGAAAGGCTTGGATGAAGCTGCTCGGCCATGGAAACCCATTCCATGAAACTCTCTACACACTGTTGTTGTGCTAATCTGAAGGCCACACCAAGTTTGAAGGTCTTTAGATGTTGACTCTGCAGACAGTTGGTGACTTCTGTGCACTTCAGCATGCGCTGACCCCGCTCTGTCATGTGACGTGGCCTACCACTTGGTGGCTGAGTTGCTGTTGTTCCCAGTTGCTTCCACTTTGTTATAATCCCACTAACAGTTGAGCGTGGAATATTTAGTAGCCAGGAAATGTCACGGATGGACTTATTGCACAGGTGACCACCTATCACGGGACCACGCTTGGAGTCACTGAGCTCCTGAGAGCGACCCATTCTTTCACCAGTTTGTAGAAGCAGTCTGCATGCCTAGGGGATGATTGTATACACCTGTGACCATGGAGGGGATTGGAACACCTGAATCACATGATTTGGGGGGCGGGCCCAATACTTTTGGCAATATAGTGTGTGTATTTCATCTGTCTATTTTTCTGTTTCTCCGGAGTTCAGCTTTACATCTATGAGACATCTTATTATACACACGGATGTAAACATATTGTTTTATATTATGAATTAAATACCTAAAATGTTAATACGTTTAGAATGTCAATACCTGACCAGCTATGAAAATATATATTTTACATTTAAGCTTTTTAAAAGTGGTCTTAAACCCAAAAGCAAACATTTAAATTGCAGCTTACCAATTCATAGATGTGATGGCGGCATTAGTTTTCTTTTTTTAGGCTTTCCTTCTTCTACTTTCATCTGGTGATCTGGCTGGTAAATCAGCTGTTTTTCAAAAGAACAAGCTCTCTTGCAGATTGTGTCAGTTGCAGGGATGAGACAAACCTTTTAATACAGACAGGGGTGCTTACATAGTTAGTCTGGCTGAAAAAAGACAAAAGTCCATCCAGTTCAACCATAGAAAAAAAAAAGATCAACTTATTTATTTCAGGTACTTGTATAGCGCCATCCATTTACGCAGCACTTTACATATATATTGTACATTCACATCAGTCCCTAACCCCCAAGGGGTGTACAATCTAAGGTCCCTAACTCACATTCATACATACACATATTAGGGACAATTTTAGACAGGAGCCAATTCACCTACCAGCATGTCTTTGGAGTGTGGTAGGAAACCAGAGTACCCAGAGGAAACCCACGCAGGCACAGGGAGAACATGCAAACTCCAGGTAGGTGGTGCCGTGGCTGGGATTCAAACCAACAATCCGAGTACTGCCAGGCAGAAGTGCTAACCATTTAGCCACTGTGCTGCCCAACTTTTATGTATTCATGTAAAATCCCTAAAGGGAAAAAAAAACGGTGTGTGCTGCAACTAGAGTTGCACCGATACCAACAGGGCTGCTGTTAGAAATCACAGGGGCCTATAAAGCCAGCCTGACAGGGCCCCCCAAATAAACAGTTTACTATGCTGCAGTTGAATGGACACAGTTGGTGATCAGTACCGATTACTTACTGTGTTCATTCATGAAAGGAAGGGGCTGGTAAAATGTGAAATATTTACCAAACCCATCCCACACTCTGTATCCTCAAGGTTCCTAAAGGTGAAAAGGAGAGGAGGGAAGCTGACACCACAGGGAGGCCTGGGCAGCAGGGGGAAACGTATGGTGCACAGGGAAGGTGATCAGTGCGGCAGGGGAATGGGGGAGGGGCAATTACTGGAACAGATCCCCTATATGGTTCTCTGCATCAGCTGGGAGTCAGTGGGAGGGAGAGGAGAAGCCAAATGTCAGCTGCTGAAGAGGAAGCCATACAGGGGATCAGGCCCCCCCCCCTCGCTGTGCCGATCACCATCCCTTCCCACATCCGATGCACCCAGCTGCCTGGGGCCCCCCTGCTGGCCTGGGCCCCATACAGCAGGACTGGTGGTACCCCCTTATCCAAAGCTCTGGATACCAATCTCGGTGGCGATGCTGCAAATACTGCAAATGCATGAGTACTTGTAATGCTGATGCAAATGCTCCGAGACCCAAAACAGATACATTTGTGGTGCCACTCCTGTCAAATCACATGCGGTCTCCCTGTGGGTGCGATTTGAGTCATACAAAAGGAACGGCTCAAATTGCACCGCACCAGCAGGGAAACCAAAAGTGATTCGGACAGGAATTGGAAACCGCATTCCTGTTCAAATCGCACGCTGATTCTTTGTACAGGCGTACCTCGGTTTACGAATTTAAATCGTTCTGCGGGACCTTTCATATTGCGAAAAATTCATAAACCAAAACGCGGCTTCCCATAGGAATGCTTTGAACACCAATTAATCCGTTCCGGAGGTCAGAAAAAGTAAAAAAAAGTCTTTTATCTGTTCAATACTCTATAAAGTGCACTTCAAAGGCATAAATACTGTACAGGAACGTGATTAAAAATTAATTTGTAAATTCATTGAAAACCAATTAATCCGTTCCGGAGGTCAGGAAAAAGTCAAAAAAAGTTTTATTTGTTCAAAACTCTTTATAGAGTGCACTTTAAAGGCATAAAGGGACATGATTTAAAAAAAAAATTGTAAATGCATTGAAAACCAATTAATGCGTTTGTATGGCAAAATATTTGTAAACCAAAATGCGGTTTCCCATAGTAATGTATTGAAAACCAATTAATCCGTTCTGGAGGTCAGAAAAAGGTAAAAAAAAGTCTTTCATCTCTTCAAAACTCTTTATAAAGTGCACTTTAAAGGCATAAATACTGTACAGGGACATAATTAAAAATTACATAGTTACATAGTTTTTTAAACCGAGCCATTATTTTCAATAGATCTTCATTTGTAAACCGAAAATTACATTACCCGAGGCGTTTGTAAACCGAGGTACGTCCAGGAGCAGACTGACAACTCATGGGGCCCCCGGGCAATAGGGGATCATGGGGCCCCTGTGTTCTTACCCAAACTCAAAAAAGCCTATGAAAAAGGTACCAGGGGCATCTCATGGGGCCCCCTACGGACCCCGGGCCCTCGGGCAGTGCCCGAGTTTCCAAATGGTCAGTCCGCCCCTGGGTGCGCCTGTAGTGCGATTTGAGCCCATTCATTTTGTACGGTCTTAAATCGCACCGCACAGGTATTGGTAATTGGTATCGATGATACTTGAGTATCGGTGCTGAAAAAAAAACGTATTGGTGCAACCCTAGCTGTGACTGCCTTTAAAGTATTTGTTGGAGTTTGGCTTCAATTTGTTAGTGTATTTAAATCTGCTAGTCCATCAAACACTCCCTTCCTTCCAGACTGACAATGCTGCTGTCCATAGGTGCCCCCTGTGCTCCTTCATCCAGAGTGAGGGTGCCCTAATACAGGAGGTGTATTACTGGCCAGATCACCAGGTGAAAACAGAGGGGAAAAAAGCCTAAAAAAGAAAACGAATGCAGCTGTCACATCTGATGACTGGTAAGCTGCAATATATTACATTCTTTGTTGTGGGTTCATCACCCCTTTGAGCTCATGGTGGCCCGTAGTGTTTACTCAAACTGACACTTATAAGCGTATGAAACAATGAGTCACCAGACACAATAACATGTCATCCCGTTTATTACATTAAATGCTGAAGTTGTATAAAAGATGATTGTCCCAGTTTTTACGATCTCTCTTTATGAGAACATTTTGCCATAGTGCAGACTTACTGGATTCTACAAGGAAGACAATCGCAGTGTACAAGTTCCTGCTTGCCATGTCGCACAACAAATGCATAGGATATCGAACGCCAAAATGTAATATATTGCAGCTTACCAGTCCTTGGATGCGATGGCTGCATTAGTTTCCTTTTTTCAGGGTAAGAACATTTTCTTCAAGTACAAAAAAATACCCATTGCACCCTCCAGAATCCCAGTGTCCTCGTCACTTCATGTGTGCTGAACTGATATCTCCAAAAGTGTTATCACTTTTCCCAGCTGGCTTCTTTGAACTACAAAAGAAGGCCTTACTATTTCATGGAGATGAGGTGAGGGTTTGCTCTCATTCACACTGGCATAGGATGGTACGCCTTAAAGCTGAAATCCAGGAATCCAGCAACTTTGCAAAATGTGCAGGCACACTATGAGTTAAGTCCAGTTAGGTGCACGTCACCTCCGGGACTTATCGCTGTTACTTATATGTGACAAGTTTATTGCACTCCTGGAGGACACACTCCGGCTGTGAGAGGAGAGAAACACACAGAGCCGCTATGCCCACTCCTCCCCTGTGCTGCCCATTCACAGAAGCCTTTGTATTTTGAATGAGTGAATTAGTTCACATAATGCAAAGGCTTCAGTGAATGGGCAGAAGGAAGGGAGGGGCGGGCATAGCAGTCCAGCAACTCTACCCTTGAAAGAACCGAGACTACAGTGAGCAGCATCGGAGCTCCCGAAGTTATTTTCCTGGAGCACTATAAACCTGTGAGATGTGAATAATAGAGATCGGTCTGTGAGGTGGTAGGCACCTCTTTAGACTTAAAGTGTTACTATTATTATTATTATACAGGATTTATATGGCGCCAGCAGTTTGCTCAGCGCTTTACAATATAACGGGAGACAATACAGTAACAATACAGTTCAATACAAGAGGGTTAGGAGGCTCACAATCTAAGAGGGAGGGGCTTATGGTACAAAAGGTAATAACTGTGGGGGATGGACTGATAGGAGGAATAGAAGATTCCATTATTAGCTGAAGATAGGATTGGCTTCCCTGAAGAGATAGGTTTTCAGAGATCTCCTAAAAGTGGACAGAGTAGGCGATAGTCTGATAAATTGGGGTAGAAAGTTCCAGAGGACTCTGGAGAAGTTCTGGAGACGAACATGGGAGGTGCAGACAATGGGTTACTAAACCCACAACAGTACAATCAGTCTGTATATGCAGTAAAGCATGCTTGTTATACTCACTGTGGAACCTAAGGGGTTAATCCTCCACACTGTGTAAAAAGGATGTGTGATCCTGTCTTCTCTGGTCCCCCCCTTCTTCTACTGTTCCCAATTCATCTGCTGATAGTACAGAGCCGTGGGGGCAAGCTGCACATGCTCAGTTTGGTGTGTATTGCTAGAGAGTTTTTTTTTTCTTTGGGAGGGTGCATGTGATCAGCACAGGGCCAATCAGCACTGTCCAGACAGAAGGTCAGATTAGACATTTGAAATGTATGTGAACGCCTGTACATTTATATGCAGAAGAAATTGACCCTGGGGAGTATAAAAATTGTTCATTCCCTCCAGATCAATTTCTTCCAAAATTAAATAAAGCAAAGAGAGGATACACGTGGGAATGAGAACTCAAAGTGGAAAATAGGGCCTCATTCACACAGGCGTACTTAAGTGTATGCTCACTCGAGGGCTGTGTTTGGTCACACGGGGATGTACAGGTGCTCCGAGTATCCATGTGCAGGCAGTCCCATTCATGTCAATGGGGACGCAGTGGTTGCACAGCACAGACACAGCTGTTGTTCCCAATTGTGGGTGTGGTTCCCAGAACTTTAAGGGTCCTTTCACATGGGTGGATTCGTTTAGCGGATCCCCTTGCTCAGGACAAGGAACAAGGCGTGACCTGAGTGGGCACCTGCCCTGGGCACTGTCTGGAGAGAGGGCACTGCTGAGCTGGCTGCTGGTCCCATTCCTCACTGACAGAAGTGACTGCAGTGTCACTCCTGTCAGAAGAAACAACCGCCGATAGCTGCTGGAGGGAAGATTCTGTTTTCTCCTCCCTCCAGTCTGCATGGGGCGGAAAAGAGCTGGTGTTGAGGCAGAGAACTGTCCACAGTGTCCTTCTTCCTCTCTCTCCCCCCTGTCATGTGACGTCACATAACTGGAGAGGGGAAGAAGACGCTGCCTTCATTCCAGTGAGTACTGATCTGCCAGTACAAGGAGGAAAGGGGGGGACAACAATTACCCAGAAGTATGGGGACACAAAGTAAAGGGGATTCTGCTGAGAACACCTGATGTAAAGGGGGAATCTATCAGGAACACCTGAAGGAAAGGGGGACTCTGCTGGGGACACCTGATGTAAAGGGGAACTCTATTGGGGACGCCTGATGCAAAAGGGGGCTCTACTGAGACCACCTAATGCAAAGGGGACTCTAATGGGGATGTCTGATGTAAAGGGGGTCTCTATTTGGGATGCCTGATGTAAAGGGGGGCTCTATTTGGGATGCCTGATGTAAAGGGGTGCTCTACTTGGGCACCTGATGTAAAATGGGGCTCTATTGAGACCATCAGATACAAAGGGGGACTCTACTCTGGACACTTGATGTAAAGGGAGACTCTATTATGAACACCTGATGTAAAGGGGACTCTATTTGGGACACCTGATTTAAAGGGGGACTCTACTGGAAACTCTACCTGCCGGGGGGTGGATGGCATAAATTGCCATCTTTGCCCTATGCACTGGATGCCCTTGTCCCAGTACTGGCTGTCAGAATACCCAAACAATGTCTGCATCCCATTGGATGCAGCCACTGTTCAGCTGACAGCCCCCCCCCCCCCCCCAGTTTCTTTGATTTTCAGCACAAAAGATATTGGGTGGTAGGGTGCAGACAGACCCACTCATGGCTTATATTTCAGATGCCATCTAGTCCGAACTGTCATCGCTGCAAGGAGAGGAGAGAAAGCAGCAGGGATTTGAAATCCCCAAACCTGTGAAGTGGCTTTCTCT
Source organism: Staurois parvus (assembly GCF_062004578.1). NCBI lineage: Eukaryota > Metazoa > Chordata > Amphibia > Anura > Ranidae > Staurois > Staurois parvus. The sequence goes on from NW_028319079.1 coordinate 940,726, forward strand.
CCTCTCCTTGCAGGGATGACAGTTCAAGCTAGATGGCATATGATTGGTCAGCACTGTCCATGTGACAATGCTGACCAATTAACAGCCCTCTAGCCTGAACTGTCATCCCTGCAAGGAGCAGAAAAAAGGCTGTGATGATATCAAATCCCTGCCGCTTTCTCTCCTCTCCTACCGCTGAGAATTTGGAGCACCTGCCTCCATAGTATCCATCCCCACTCCCCGCTGCGGGAACCCTCCCTGCACCGCTCCTGTGTGAACTCGGGCTATGACAAGCCTAGGTTCACACAGAAGCATTGGGGAAACCGCATCTGATTAGGACAGGAGTCACATTCCTGCTCAAATCACATGCGGTGCAATTGGTGTCCATTAACGCAAATCACACCACAAAGTATATTTAATCGATATCGGGATAAAGAACGGTATGGCTGCATCCCTGGTGTGACTTGTACCTAACATGCTTTTACCACCATGACATCTGCATGAAGGTTTCCTTCCTTTGGACGATCTTCCTATGAAATGTTTAAGCACAAGATCTTTTTATTTTTCCTGGAATATTGCAATGTGTTTCCCTATAAACAGACAAAAAACTATTTGGATTTCCACAGCAGCCGGCTGTCACTTGCACCCAAAGATGATGAAAAAATGTATTTATTATGAGTACTGTCAATTTATGCAGCACTTTACATATATATATTGTACATTCATCAGTCCCTAACCCTCAAGGGTGTTCAATCTAAGGTCCCTAACTCACATTCATATACTAGGGACAATTTAGACAGGAGCCAATTAATCTACCAGCATGTCTTTGGAGTGTGGGAGGAAACCCACACAGGCACAGGGAGAACATGCAAGCTGTGGTCGGGATTCAAACCAATGACCCGAGTACTGTCAGGGGGAAGTGCTAACCATTTAGGCACTGTGCTGCCGCATATAAAGATTTCATGTGACTTTTTATTTATAAATGGTGCTGGACCTGTTCTCAGTAGCCTCCTATATCAATAACACAGGGACACGGCTTTAAAGGGGTAAGTACTTGGAAATGGAAAAATAGATTATAAAAAATGCAAAAAAAATCAAAAACATTACTCCCTATCAGGGGCGGACTGACAACTCATGGGGCCCCCGGGCAATAGAGGATCATGGGGCCCCTGTGTCCTCGCACACACTCAAATCACACCCAAAAAAGCCTATGAAAGGTACCAGGGACATCTCATGGAGCCCCCTACTGACCCCGGGCCCTCGGGCAGTGCCTGAGTACCCGAATCGTCAGTCCGCCCCTGGTAATGACCTTCAAGGACCTACATTTGTTGACATATTTTTCTTAAAGTGTGTAAACCCTCACAATGAACTTTATTGTTCCCTTCTGGCCTGTTAATATATACCATTGAAAGTGTTTTATTTGTTCAATAAGTGCAACAATAAAAACCTGTTGATCCCGAGAGAAATCTTCTGAGCTGATCACTTCCTGGACTACAAAACACTTCCATATTATGTTATAGAGAAAAAGTAGAGGGGGAGATGTTCTGTAGTCCCAACACACTTTCTGCCCTAGGGTGACAATGCTGCTCCCTCCAAGGATAGTGAATGTATTGTCACCTCAGGACAGGAAGTGTGTTACTGGCAGGATCGTTGGGTGAAAATAAAGGGAAAAGGCCTGAAAAACAAAAACGAATGCAGACACCACCTCGAAGCACTGGTAAGATTCAATATATTCCATTTTTGTTCTTGGGTTTAGATAGATTTAAAAGTTGGTGATGTAGCCCCCGTCCTCAATAGGAATGTCCATAAATTGGGCTTCATACAGGGGTGGAGCTAAAGGACAAAGCTGACAGATTTATTTTTTTCAGGGCCCCCAATGGTCAGTCCGCCCCTGCTCCCTATTGCCATACAGTTCATGTGTATAGAGTATCATTGAGTTTCTGGAAGGACTTGTGGTCTTGAAATAATTGGATCATATGCATATGCACCATTTCCTGGGGAAGATGATTATTTTTAATATATTGTTTGCATCATCTAAAAAAGAAAAATGTAATGGTTGCCTTTTCATTTTTTTTTTTCATCGATGTTAGAAGTTTATTAATAATATGAGGCTGATTGTATTATTCACTGCAGTCTGATGCTTAAAATGAGTTCATGTATAAAACGTGTTGCACAATATCTGGACTCTCAAGTTTTGCTTTAACCGCTTCCCGTCCGCCCCATAGCAGAAATACTGCTACGGGGCGGCACGGGTGCGTAAAATCACACGGCCTCGGCAGTCAATCATTGGGTTCCAGCCGGTGATTACTCGCCGGCACCCAGTGATCTCCGAGTATTACTGAGAATGATTGTACAGATTTTTTTATCCATCACATCAATTTAGGTCCTAATCCTATTGCTTCTAGAGTACTCATCATAAATCCCCAGTCTACCCTGTCAAACGCTTTTTCAGCATCTATTAACAGAAATAACACTGAGGACTTCTTCTTACTCTTCTGCAGGAGGAGTAAGGATCTCAGACCATTATCCCTACCTTCTCTTCCTGGTATAAACCCTACCTGGTCATGGTGTACTCATTCTGGCATTAGATCTTTCATCCTACTAACGATGACCTTCGCATATATTCTCGTATCTATATTTAACAGCTTCCCGTCCGCCCTATAGCAGAAATACTGCTACGGGGCGGCACAGGTGCGCAAAATCACGCGGCCTCGGCAGCCAATCATTGGGTTCCAGCAGGTGATTACTCGCTGGCACCCAGTGATCTCCGAGTATTACCGAGAATGATTAGACAGATTTTTTATCCATCACATTAATTAAGGTCCTAATCCTATTGCTTCTAGAGTACTCATCATAAATCCCCAGTCTACCCTATCAAACACTTTTTCAGCGTCTATTGACAGAAATAACACTGAGGACTTCTTCCTACTCTTCTGCAGGAGGTGTAAGGATCTCAGACCATTATCCCTACCTTCTCTTCCTGGTATAAACCCTTCCTGGTCATGGTGTACTCATTCTGGCATTAGATCTTTCATCCTACTAACGATGACCTTCGCATATATTCTCGTATCTATATTTAACAGCTTCCCGTCCGCCCTATAGCAGAAATACTGCTACAGGGCGGCACGGGTGCGCAAAATCACGCGGCCTCGGCAGTGAATCATTGGGTTCCAGCAGGTGATTACTCACCAGCACCCAGTGATCTCCCAGTATTACCGACGGGGGAGAGAACTGTATGTAAACAATACAGATCTCTCCCCTGTCAGCTCCTGCACACTGCTTTGTATGGCTCTGCATAGCACAGCCATACAAAGCAGTGTGCTTACAGTGGAAAGCACTCACACAGCACATAATGTGAAACAGCACACAGTTAACCCCTTGATCGCCCCAGATGTTAACCCCTTCCTGCCCAGTGCCATTAGTACAGCGTCAGTGCTTTTTAATAGCACTGATCACTGTATTGGTGTCACTGGGGATGTCAGTGACACCAAGTCAGTTCCCTCCCAGTGTCAGAATGTCCGCCGCAGTCCCGCTATAAGTCGCTGATTGCCGCCATTACTAGTGGCAAAAAAAAATCCCTGTATATATACTGCCATTTGTAAACGCTATAACTGTCACGTAAACCAAATCATTTACATGTATTGGGATTTTTTTTTTAGCAGACATGGAGCAGAATACATTTTGGCCTAAATTTATGACAAAATTAGATTTTTTTTATTTTTTTTACTGGACACGTTTAATAGCAAAAAGTCAAAAATATCGTTATTTTTTTCTCAAAATTGTCTTTTTTCATTTATAGTGCAAAAAATAAAAAAACATACAGGCGATCAAATACCACCAAAAGAGAGCTCTGCTTGCGGTAAAAAAAGAATATAAATTTAATTTGGGTGCAGCGTTGCATGACAGCGCAATTGTTAAAGTAATGCAGTGCCGTAACGCAAAAAATGGCCTGGTCAGGAAGGGGAGTAAATCCTCTGGAGGGCGAGTGATGAAAAGAGAAGTGCGGGTTTACAAGAAAAAAACTAAACAAATATAATAATCTAGACGGCTGCATTCTGATGCTGCAGCTGTTTCCCACTAGCTCTACACCAGGAACTGAGCGATCAAAGGTCTCTGAACACTCAGTTCTTGGGCTTCTGCTCCTTCAGCACTCACTGGCATTCCAGGTTGTGGCGGGGGCAGGAGCAGCTTAATCAGGCTCTAAGGCAGGCCATAGACGGGGCGAAAACCGGCCTATTAAAAAAAAAAACGAAAAATCGGTCGTTCAATCAGACGACGTTACCACCATTGGTTAAAAAAAATCGGCTGATTTTCGTCCCATCTATGGCCGGCAAATATAATAGTGGTGTCCCTGCAGAGAGCTCCGCTATTATATTTGACATTTAAAAGTATAGCAAAGTTGCAACATTGTATCTATTTGTATCCATTTCGGATACAGATGTTTCTATTCGGATACAAATAGATACAATGTTGCAACCGCAATAATTTTAAATGTCAAATCTAATAGCGATGTCCCAGCAGGGAGTTCCTCCATTAGATTTGACATTTAAAAGTATAGCGGTTGCAACATTGTATCTATTTGTATCCATTTCGGATACAGATGTTTCTATTTGGATACAAATAGATACAATGTTGCAACCACTATACTTTTAAATGTCAAATCTAATGGAGGAACTCCCTGCTGGGACATCGCTATTAGATTTGACATTTAAAATTATTGCGGTTGCAACATTGTATCTATTTGTATCCGAATAGAAACATCTGTATCCGAAATGGATACAAATAGATACAGATGTTCTTCTTTTTCTTTGTCTTCATCTTCGTCCTCCTTTTCTTCTTTTCCTTCTTCTTGCAGGTCACGGCTCATGCGCATTTTTTTTACTCGGTAAAAAGATCGGCCGATTTGCCCATCATTGCCGTGAAAATCACCTGATTGACAAAATGAGACTTTTTTTTCCAACATGACCGATTAAAAAAAATGTGTCAAAATCACAAAAAACGGCTGACAAATTCACCCACTAACAATCCGAAAATTGGCCAATTATTCTTTTGGACAAATTTTCGGCCGATTTTCGACCCACCTATGGCCTGCCTAAGTGGTGCGCTGAGATGCGGAGCCAGCTGCCGGTCAGGTATCAGGGCAGATCCCGACATTATTGTCAGGTTACCTGCAGAGCCTGGACAGGCTCTGTCACATCAGCCCACAGTGGAACATAGGAGTGTAGAACTGTGCATGCCCAAAGAGAAGTATGACCAAAAAAATCTTTAGCTATACTTATCCTTTAAATGAACTTTATACCGTTTCTAAGTTGACTGATAGTTTACTATTATGAACAAGCAATCAGCTCTATGAAGCTGTGTGACAGAGCTGACAGCTGCTCCTAAACATATATGGCAGCAGCGGATCTAGTCCTTAGACTGGCCATACATTATACAATCTTCTTGGGAATTTTGCTTTAGATTTTCCAAAAACCATATAATATGAGGTCAAACCTAAACAACAAATTCAACTGTATCCAATTAGGCAGGCCCTTGCACTACATAGTGTAGCTGAAGGTAAATCTATAGGAAATTGGTCAGAAAATGAACAGAAAATAGTATAGTGTATGGCCAACCTTAGATTGGGTAGCTGCATTAGTTTTCCATTTTTCAGGCTTTTTGTTTTCTTTTCCTTTCACCTGGTGATCCTGCCATTCACAGACTTCCTGCCCTAGGGGGACCATGCTCACACAGTGTACCATTGGTATAGAGAAGGTAGCACATCAAAATGGCAGAACACCAACCCCTCTCCTCATCTCCATAATGTATTGAGGAGGTCTTCTGTAGTCTGAACTCAACTCCCAATAATTGTTTAAAGAAGAATTATTATTACAAATCTTTGTTAAATAAACATGTTCTACTTACCTGCTGTATGCAATGGCTTTGCACAGAGTGGCCCTAAGCAGGGGCGGACTGACCATTTGGAAACTCGGGCACTGCCCGAGGGCCCAGGGTCAGTAGGGGGCCCCATGAGATGCCCCTGGTACCTTTTTCATAGGCTTTTTTGAGTTTGGGCAAGGACTCAGGGGCCCCATGATCCCCTATTGCCCGGGGGCCCCATGAGTTGTCAGTCCACCCCTGGCCCTAAGCCTCCTCTTCTGGGGTCCCCTGCTATCCACCCTGGCTCCTCCTCTTCCCCGAGTGCCCCCGTAAGCAAGCTGCTTCCTCATATGAGTTCAATCCCAAGTCAGGCTGTATTCCTCTATAGACACACACAGCAGGGCTCGGCCCCACCCCTGCCGCCTCCTTTCAGGATTTGACTGACAGCAGCAGAAGCCAATGGCTCCTGCTGCTACCAAGTCTCCTGTGAGAAGAGAGAGCAGGAAGAAGAGCTGCTGTAGACAGGCACTGCGCTGGATCAAGATCAGGCTCGGTGATTAAAACGGTAGTAAACCCCGCTACATGATTTTTTTTGGGGGCCCCCAGATTGGTTATGGCATAATGTTCTAGTATCCATGGCATATTAGCACATTATGGCAGACTTGTCAAACGGTGCCCTGCAGTGGTGAAATCGATCCGGTGGTGGCTTCCATCTTCACCCAGTCTTCCTTCCAGGTTCCCTGCCTTCAGCCGTTTGATAGGTCAGGTCATGATGATGTCACTCCCACGCATGCGCACAGGAGTCACATTGGCACAGATCGGGGCCGTAAATGTTCGCTGAGCTGCGCATGTGCGCAGTGAACATGACAGCTGACAGGCAGGAGGATGCATTTATGGCAGAAGAAACTGATGTCACAAATACCCTGACTGTCAGCAAATTTTAAAAAAGTTATGTTTACTTACACTTTAAGGGGGGGCTGGGGGAGGGGCAACTTTTGAAAGGATTCTTTACCTTAAAGCAGAGAATGCATTAAAGTAAAAACCTTTTTTGACTTTAAACTGGTTATAAACGTCTGACATGAAAATGAACAAAAGCATATCCTTCTCTTATCCTTCTATACGTGCCTCAATCCTTCAGCCCTGAGTGTGATATCTGTCTGCAGTTCGGTTCCTCTGCAATCTGCATGAGTTATTTCTCACAGACTGTGCTAACTCCAAGAGATCATGGGGGAAGGAGTCTCCAACACACAGCTGGTGACTGATGGCCTCAGCTGTGCATGTGTACCTATGAGATTGTGTAGAGGTGTGTGTCACCATTCTCTCCACTTAGGTCTCAGATTACACTCAGCTCTCCTCTTTATGCAGCGTGTGACATCAGATCCTCGCCCCCTGACTTTGGAAGCTCAGAAATGCTATGTAAATTCTGGACTTTAAACCGATGTAGAAAAGAAATGGCGGCAGATAAACAGGTACAACGTTTGTAAGACTATTTGTGTCATCTCTGTGTATCACCTGAGGTCAGTCACTTCACTGAGTATAGGTAAGGGATTACAACCACTTTAAATGCCCTAGAGGACACAGCGCATGTAGCACTTGCTCCCATAAATTTCCATGCAGTGGTTTAGGAAAAAAATGACTTTATCTGCATTGGTAGCACAGTGGCTAAATGGTTAGCACTTCCACCTGCCAGTACTGGGGTCATTGGCTCGAATCCCAGTCACGGAACAACCTGCCTGGAGTTTGCATGTTCCCTCTGTGCCTGCGTGGGTTTCCTCCGGGTACTCCGGTTTCCTCCCACGCTCCAAAGATATGCTGGTAGGTGAATTGGCTCCTGTCTAAATTGTCCCTAGTATGTGTATGTTTGGATGTGAGTTAAGGACCTTAGATTGTACGCCCCTTGAGGGTTAGGGACTGATGTGAATGTACAATATATATGTAATGCGCACTATAGAAGTACTTGAAAAAAATAAATCTATCAGCTCTGTGCTTTAGCTCCACCCCTGTATGAAGCCCAATTTATGGACATTCCTATTGAGGACGGGGGCTACATCACCAACTTTTAAATCTATCTAAACCCAAGAATAAAAATGGAATATATTGAATCTTACCAGTGCTTCGAGGTGGTGTCTGCATTCGTTTTTGTTTTTCAGGCTTTTTCCCTTTATTTTCACCCAGTGATCCTGCCAGTAACACACTTCCTGTCCTGAGGTGACAATACATTCACTATCCTTGGAGGGAGCAGCATTGTCACCCTAGGGCAGAAAGTGTGTTGGGACTACAGAACATCTCCCCCTCTACTTTTTCTCTATAACATAATATGGAAGTGTTTTGTAGTCCAGAACTAGCTGGGAACATTGTAACTGATAAGAGGGTAGCAGAGACACAGTGCACAGGAAGTGATCAGCTCACAAGATTTCTCTCGGGATCAACAGGTTTTTATTGTTGCACTTATTGAACATATAAAACACTTGCAATGGTATATTTAACAGGCCAGAAGGGAACAATAAAGTTCATTGTGAGGGTTTACACACTTTAAGAAAAATATGTCAACAAATGTAGGTCCTTGAAGGTCGTTACCAGGGGCGGACTGACGATTCGGGTACTCAGGCACTGCCCGAGGGCCCGGGGTCAGTAGGGGGCCCCATGAGATGCCCCTGGTACCCTTTTCATAGACTTTTTTGAGTTTGGGCAAGGACACAGGGGCCCCATGATCCCCTATTGCATGGGGGCCCCATGAGTTGTCAGTCTGCCCCTGGTCGTTACACTTCTTCTTTATCATAGATCTAAATGCAGCACTGAAATCCCATATACTGTAAGCTTTCAACATGTTAATTTATCATTTCAAAGGATTTTCCAATCTTTTAAAATGTGCAGCTTTCATTAAAATAATCCCTTGCGATCCTGCCATGAAGGCTCTTGTTCAGACACTTGTTATGGGGTGACAACTGTCTCACAACTGTGCTCTGAAGCAGGGGCGGACTGACAACTCATGGGGCCCTCGGGCAATAGGGGATCATGGGGCCCCTGTGTCCTTGCCCAAACTCAAAAAAGCCTATGAAAAAGGTACCAGGGGCATCTCATGGGGCCCCCTACTGACCCCGGGCAGTGCCCGAGTTTCCAAATGGTCAGTCCGCCCCTGCTCTGAAGTTGTCACCCTCTGGCATGCACCCCAGGTGGAGACTAGAAAGGCAATGCTGACATGCCTTGCTCAACGATGGTCCAACATTATCGCTCTTAGGAAGCCAGTCCAGAACAATGATGGCCAGCTGATGCTGGAGCAATTTCATACAGACAGCAAGGGGCTAGAAGAGGTTTGAGGAGATCAGCAGCAAAAAAAAAAAAAACAAATTATGTATAAAAAGATAAAAATGGTATTTTATGGACAAAAGCATGGCAAATATTTATGAAACATGGTACCAGGGGCGGACTGACAACTCATGGGGCCCCCGGGCAATAGGGGATCATGGGGTCCCTGTGTCCTTGCCCAAACTCAAAAACGCATATGAAAAAGGTACCAGGGGCATCTCATGGGGCCCCCTACTGACCCCGGGGCCCTTGGGCAGTGCCCGAGTTTCCAAATGGTCAGTCTGCCCCTGCATGGTACATTCGCAAACCAAATGTCTTCCAGTTACTTTAAAGTGGTTGTAAACCTCAAAACCTGAAATATGAACAAAGCATATCCCTCTATAGTGTATACTTGTCTCAGTCCAAAGCACTAAGTGTCATTTCTGTCTGCTTCTTCTTTCCTCTACTATCAGCATAAATCCCTTCTGACAAGTTTTCCTGACATCAAGAGAACAAAAGGTGACAGAAGAGGGAGCTCAACTACACAGCCTGTGACCAACAGCCTCAGCTTGTTGAAGAACAGTTACATTTGAAAGTTCGAAAAATATGACATGTTCTTTGAGGCATCCTCTGGAATTTTCTGCTTCAGAACTTTGGTATACTTAAAGACAGAATACAACCAAAGATTCCACTGATGAAGTGCATCTGACCCGACCACTTTAACTAAATTTTTAGGAAGTGTGCTATGTGTAGTGTCTGAAGTCTCCCAGGACAGACCTGTCTTTTTGCTTCTTGAAGTATGCGTCCTGAAATATGTATTTTTCTTGTAATTGTAAGTGTGCGCAGGAAACCAGATTAACGGGAGGTGACAGTAATTACTGCTATGCCAGTTTTGGACCCGAAAGAAAGCAAAACTAAAGCCAAGATATGATTTTTTTCATTATGCATGCACCATGTATGCTGGATCTGAAACTTAAAGTGAAAGTGTAGGCATATATAAAAGAAGTCTTTATTTTTTCCAGTTAAGTATTTCTTAAAAGTATTTAAATGTATTTTCTCATTCGTACATCAAGGGACATAGTATTAAGTATCCAGGTTCAAAGCTGTTGTCTTCAGGAGATTGGACATTGGCAGATACAGTAGGGCTGAAAAGGTATAACTCCTCCAACTCACATCTTTCCCCTTAGTTCTTTGCTGGTGTCCTATGAGAACTGTCCTGTCTCCTCTGAGAGAAGAAAAAACTTCCTTAGTTATTATCGAGAGTCATTTCATTGTTTCTTCAGTTGTAAAAGAGCCAGGGTGGGCTCATTTTGAAGCTTTCCAGATCAGCTGGTAATTGGTATCGACTCTTAGGCTGTAGCCAGAACCCACTGAGAAGAAGTGGAACCAGTCACCCACACTTATCAGATTAAGGGTATATCTGGTCCAAAGATATTGCAGATATTTCCATCCAAAACATTGAATCCTGAGGCTACAAATTAGAATTTCATCCCCTGCCTCCACCTCACTTCATGTTGTTAAACTTGTCAACATCCCCTTAAAGATTGATGGACCTTCACACTGCTCTAGAGCAGCTCCTCTCTCAGGGGGTAATTTTTCTTGGTCTTTGTCACCGAAAAGAAGAGGTTTTAAGGTTTCTATTCCAGCCTATTCACTATGCCCAAAGCAAAAGAGGGCATCTGCTCTAAACTAGATCTAAAGGTTCTCAAAAACATCTTTCTCAGGGTATCCCCTTAGTGAGATATCTGAACCAACAAACTCAACTCAGGCTTTGTCGGTCAATGTTCAATGGACTGGGATTCGGTTGGATTCTAAATCTCCAATCTCCTGGTCTTCGGCACAGATCTGTACAAGGTTTTCCTCCTACTGGACAAACTCCAGGCTCTCCACTCCGTGATTCAGACTTTGCAATCCAGGAGCCGACTAAAGCCGGCCATACACGGGTCGAATTCCGAAAATAATTTTCTTTAGAAAATCTTTCTTAAGAATTTTCGTTCGAATTTCGCACCATTAGTATGCCACAGCAATGGTTGATTTTTGAGCAACCGTCGAATTTGAATGATCAGGCATTTTGGAAATTTTTTTAAAAACGAATTTCTAATCAGTGATGGGAGAATCATGCGAGAAATGTAATTGAAAAAGAAATGCGCATGAGCTGTGATATGGAAAGAAAAGAAAATTCTTGGCTGCGAAAATTCTTTTGTGTAGCAACATAAGGTAAAATTTTGAATTTCGAAATCAATGGTGGCATTATTAGATTACAAAATGCACAAAATTTCCGATTTCCTAAAGAAAATTAGTTTGGAATTCGACCCATGTATGGCCTGCATAACTCTCTTATTGCAAGAGGGTCTTGGGTCTAATGGTGTCCTCTTTTGAGGCTATTTCATATGCCCAATTTCACTGTAGACAGTTGTAACTCAACATTCTGGTAGCGTGGAACAAGAGGGTACAGTCTCAAACACCGTACCAGCAGGACTAGGCTTGACATGGTGGTTTACAAGTTCAATGCTGGATTTGGGAAAGTCCTTCCAAATGTTTGCAAGGTTCTCAGGATAGATACCACTTCTAAGTACCTTCTCGGTAAAAGGGACTTAGTGGGAGGAAGAAGCTTGCCTCCAGATCAGTATTCTGAAGCTAGAGGACTTGATC